>NW_027421691.1:0-40414 GCF_009905375.1 Apium graveolens
TTCGCGGAATTCGGACGAGAAATGAGTAGATTGGCTGAAATAGAGTTTTCGGTGAAAACTCAAAGGGGTTAGTACACGGTTTTTTCTCCGATACTGAGTCGGGATGCATTATGGATATTTTCACATACTTTAATCCATATTGATATTTTAATTTGAACCGAGCCATATTTCGCGGAATTCGGACGAGAAACCGAGTAGATTTGGCTGAAATGGAGTTTTCGGTGAAAACTCAAAGGGGTTAGTACACGGTTTTTTCTCCGATACTGAGTCGGGATGCATTATGGATATTTTCACATACTTTAATCCATATTGATATTTTAATTTGAACCGAGCCATATTTCGCGGAATTCGGACGAGAAACGAGTAGATTTGGCTGAAATGGAGTTTTCGGTGAAAACTCAAAGGGGTTAGTACACGGTTTTTTCTCCGATACTGAGTCGGGATGCATTATGGATATTTTCACATACTTTAATCCATATTGATATTTTAATTTGAACCGAGCCATATTTCGCGGAATTCGGACGAGAAACGAGTAGATTTGGCTGAAATGGAGTTTTCGGTGAAAACTCAAAGGGGTTAGTACACGGTTTTTTCTCCGATACTGAGTCGGGATGCATTATGGATATTTTCACATACTTTAATCCATATTGATATTTTAATTTGAACCGAGCCATATTTCGCGGAATTCGGACGAGAAACGAGTAGATTTGGCTGAAATGGAGTTTTCGGTGAAAACTCAAAGGGGTTAGTACACGGTTTTTTCTCCGATACTGAGTCGGGATGCATTATGGATATTTTCACATACTTTAATCCATATTGATATTTTAATTTGAACCGAGCCATATTTCGCGGAATTCGGACGAGAAACGAGTAGATTTGGCTGAAATGGAGTTTTCGGTGAAAACTCAAAGGGGTTAGTACACGGTTTTTTCTCCGATACTGAGTCGGGATGCATTATGGATATTTTCACATACTTTAATCCATATTGATATTTTAATTTGAACCGAGCCATATTTCGCGGAATTCGGACGAGAAACGAGTAGATTTGGCTGAAATGGAGTTTTCGGTGAAAACTCAAAGGGGTTAGTACACGGTTTTTTCTCCGATACTGAGTCGGGATGCATTATGGATATTTTCACATACTTTAATCCATATTGATATTTTAATTTGAACCGAGCCATATTTCGCGGAATTCGGACGAGAAACGAGTAGATTTGGCTGAAATGGAGTTTTCGGTGAAAACTCAAAGGGGTTAGTACACGGTTTTTTCTCCGATACTGAGTCGGGATGCATTATGGATATTTTCACATACTTTAATCCATATTGATATTTTAATTTGAACCGAGCCATATTTCGCGGAATTCGGACGAGAAACGAGTAGATTTGGCTGAAATGGAGTTTTCGGTGAAAACTCAAAGGGGTTAGTACACGGTTTTTTCTCCGATACTGAGTCGGGATGCATTATGGATATTTTCACATACTTTAATCCATATTGATATTTTAATTTGAACCGAGCCATATTTCGCGGAATTCGGACGAGAAACGAGTAGATTTGGCTGAAATGGAGTTTTCGGTGAAAACTCAAAGGGGTTAGTACACGGTTTTTCTCCGATACTGAGTCGGGATGCATTATGGATATTTTCACATACTTTAATCCATATTGATATTTTAATTTGAACCGAGCCATATTTCGCGGAATTCGGACGAGAAACGAGTAGATTTGGCTGAAATGGAGTTTTCGGTGAAAACTCAAAGGGGTTAGTACACGGTTTTTTCTCCGATACTGAGTCGGGATGCATTATGGATATTTTCACATACTTTAATCCATATTGATATTTTAATTTGAACCGAGCCATATTTCGCGGAATTCGGACGAGAAACGAGTAGATTTGGCTGAAATGGAGTTTTCGGTGAAAACTCAAAGGGGTTAGTACACGGTTTTTCTCCGATACTGAGTCGGGATGCATTATGGATATTTTCACATACTTTAATCCATATTGATATTTTAATTTGAACCGAGCCATATTTCGCGGAATTCGGACGAGAAACGAGTAGATTTGGCTGAAATGGAGTTTTCGGTGAAAACTCAAAGGGGTTAGTACACGGTTTTTTCTCCGATACTGAGTCGGGATGCATTATGGATATTTTCACATACTTTAATCCATATTGATATTTTAATTTGAACCGAGCCATATTTCGCGGAATTCGGACGAGAAAAGTAGAGTAGATTTGGCTGAAATGGAGTTTTCGGTGAAAACTCAAAGGGGTTAGTACACGGTTTTTTCTCCGATACTGAGTCGGGATGCATTATGGATATTTTCACATACTTTAATCCATATTGATATTTTAATTTGAACCGAGCCATATTTCGCGGAATTCGGACGAGAAACGAGTAGATTTGGCTGAAATGGAGTTTTCGGTGAAAACTCAAAGGGGTTAGTACACGGTTTTTCTCCGATACTGAGTCGGGATGCATTATGGATATTTTCACATACTTTAATCCATATTGATATTTTAATTTGAACCGAGCCATATTTCGCGGAATTCGGACGAGAAACGAGTAGATTTGGCTGAAATGGAGTTTTCGGTGAAAACTCAAAGGGGTTAGTACACGGTTTTTTCTCCGATACTGAGTCGGGATGCATTATGGATATTTTCACATACTTTAATCCATATTGATATTTTAATTTGAACCGAGCCATATTTCGCGGAATTCGGACGAGAAACGAGTAGATTTGGCTGAAATGGAGTTTTCGGTGAAAACTCAAAGGGGTTAGTACACGGTTTTTTCTCCGATACTGTCGGGATGCATTATGGATATTTTCACATACTTTAATCCATATTGATATTTTAATTTGAACCGAGCCATATTTCGCGGAATTCGGACGAGAAACGAGTAGATTTGGCTGAAATGGAGTTTTCGGTGAAAACTCAAAGGGGTTAGTACACGGTTTTTTCTCCGATACTGAGTCGGGATGCATTATGGATATTTTCACATACTTTAATCCATATTGATATTTTAATTTGAACCGAGCCATATTTCGCGGAATTCGGACGAGAAACGAGTAGATTTGGCTGAAATGGAGTTTTCGGTGAAAACTCAAAGGGGTTAGTACACGGTTTTTTCTCCGATACTGAGTCGGGATGCATTATGGATATTTTCACATACTTTAATCCATATTGATATTTTAATTTGAACCGAGCCATATTTCGCGGAATTCGGACGAGAAACGAGTAGATTTGGCTGAAATGGAGTTTTCGGTGAAAACTCAAAGGGGTTAGTACACGGTTTTTTCTCCGATACTGAGTCGGGATGCATTATGGATATTTTCACATACTTTAATCCATATTGATATTTTAATTTGAACCGAGCCATATTTCGCGGAATTCGGACGAGAAACGAGTAGATTTGGCTGAAATGGAGTTTTCGGTGAAAACTCAAAGGGGTTAGTACACGGTTTTTTCTCCGATACTGAGTCGGGATGCATTATGGATATTTTCACATACTTTAATCCATATTGATATTTTAATTTGAACCGAGCCATATTTCGCGGAATTCGGACGAGAAACGAGTAGATTTGGCTGAAATGGAGTTTTCGGTGAAAACTCAAAGGGGTTAGTACACGGTTTTTTCTCCGATACTGAGTCGGGATGCATTATGGATATTTTCACATACTTTAATCCATATTGATATTTTAATTTGAACCGAGCCATATTTCGCGGAATTCGGACGAGAAACGAGTAGATTTGGCTGAAATGGAGTTTTCGGTGAAAACTCAAAGGGGTTAGTACACGGTTTTTTCTCCGATACTGAGTCGGGATGCATTATGGATATTTTCACATACTTTAATCCATATTGATATTTTAATTTGAACCGAAGCCATATTCGCGAATTCGGACGAGAACTGAGTAGATTGGCTGAAATAGAGTTTTCGGTGAAAACTCAAAGGGGGTTAGTACACGGTTTTTTCTCCGATACTGAGTCGGGATGCTTATGGATATTTTCACATACCTTTTTTAATCCTATTGATATTTTAATTGAACCGAGCCATATTTGCGGAATTCGGACCGCGAAACCGGTAGTAGATTTGGTTGAAATGGAGTTTCGCGTGAAAAATCAAAGGGGTACTACACGTGTTTTCTCCGATACTGAGTCGGGATTGCATTATGGTATTTCACATTAATTTCATCCATATTGATATTTTAAAATTTGAACCGGCCATATTTCGCGGAATTCGGACGAGAAACCGAGAGATTTGGCTGAAATAGAGTTTTCGGTGAAAACTAAAGGGGTTAGTACTCGGTTTTTCTCGATATGAGTCGGGGATGCATTATGGATATTTCACATACTTTAATCCATATTGATATTTTATTTGAAACCGATCCATATTTCGCGGAATTCGGAACGAGAAACCGAGTAGATTTGCATGAAATGGAGTTTCGGTGAAAAACTCAACAAGGGGTGTAGTACACGGTTTTTTCTCCGATACTGAGTCGGGATGCATTATGGATATTTTCACATACTTTAATCCATATTGATATTTTAATTTGAACCGAGCCATATTTCGCGGAATTCGGACGAGAAACTGAGTAGATTTGGCTGAAATAGAGTTTTCGGTGAAAACTCAAAGGGGTTAGTACACGGTTTTTTCTCCGATACTGAGTCGGGATGCATTATGGATATTTTCACATACTTTAATCCATATTGATATTTTAATTTGAACCGAGCCATATTTCGCGGAATTCGGACGAGAAACCTGAGTAGATTTGGCTGAAATAGAGTTTTCGGTGAAAACTCAAAGGGGTTAGTACACGGTTTTTTCTCCGATACTGAGTCGGGATGCATTATGGATATTTTCACATACTTTAATCCATATTGATATTTTAATTTGAACCGAGCCATATTTCGCGGAATTCGGACGAGAAACCGAGTAGATTTGGCTGAAATGGAGTTTTCGGTGAAAACTCAAAGGGGTTACTACACAGTTTTTTCTCCGATACTGAGTCGGGATGCATTATGGATATTTTCACATACTTTAATCCATATTGATATTTTAATTTGAACCGAGCCATATTTCGCGGAATTCGGACGAGAAACCGAGTAGATTTGGCTGAAATAGAGTTTTCGGTGAAAACTCAAAGGGGTTAGTACACGGTTTTTTCTCCGATACTGAGTCGGGATGCATTATGGATATTTTCACATACTTTAATCCATATTGATATTTTAATTTGAATCGAGCCATCTTTCGCGGAATTCGGACGAGAAACCGAGTAGATTTGGCTGAAATGGAGTTTTCGGTGAAAACTCAAAGGGGTTAGTACACGGTTTTTCTCCGATACTTTGTCGGCATGCATTATGGATATTTTCACATACTTTAATCCATATTGATATTTTAATTTGAACCGATCCATATTTCACGGAATTCGGACGAGAAATCGAGTAGATTTGGCTGAAATAGAGTTTTCGGTGAAAACTCAAAGGGGTTAGTACACAGTTTTTTCTCCGATACCGACTCGGGATGCATTATGGATATTTTCATATACTTTAATCCATATTGATATTTTAATTTGAACCGATCCATATTTCGCGGAATTCGGACGAGAAATCGAGTAGATTTGGCTGAAATAGAGTTTTTGGTGAAAACTCAAAGGGGTTAGTACACAGTTTTTTCTCCGATACCGACTCGGGATGCATTATGGATATTTTCATATACTTTAATCCATATTGATATTTTAATTTGAACCGAGCCATATTTCGCGGAATTCGGACGAGAAATTAAGTAGATTTGGCTGAAATAGAGTTTTCGGTAAAAACTCAAAGGGGTTAGTACACAGTTTTTTCTCCGATACCGACTCGGGATGCATTATGGATATTTTCACATACTTTAATCCATATTGATATTTTAATTTGAACCGAGCCATATTTCGCGGAATTCGGACGAGAAACCGAGTAGATTTGGCAGAAATGGAGTTTTCGGTGAAAACTCAAAGGGGTTAGTACACGGTTTTTTCTCCGATACTGAGTGTAATAACCCCAATTTTTGGGAAATTTTTGAAACCCTTATGAATAGTGTTTTTGCTGAATGAGAAAACTTTTCATGCCACACTATGTAGGGGTTCTGATATGGATATTCTGAGATTTTATTAGTACTTTATATGGGATATAAGTGTATGTAAAGATCGTCAGAATCCAAATCCGAACACTTTGATTTTTCCCGGAAATTCACAAGATACGGAGAGAATTGAGTATAAGGTAACAGGATAAAAAGGATTTAAATTAAAGGATTATAGGAGAGGATCATAAAAGGAATATAATATATTGAGAAAGGTTAAGGGAACCTAAGTAATAAGATCCCGGGTATGATCCCTCAAACGATAAACGAGAACGAAAGATAAGCGAACCGTAAAACAAATAAGTGATCAAGAGACAAGCTTGTACAAGAAGCCAGGGATTGTGACATCATCAAACCACAAGGTGTGGACAAGTGGGAGCATTATGACATGTGCAAGGTGACATAAGCATGACATGGGAAGGAAGGAGGTGTGGTGGCTTTGTAACCACACAAATTCAAGGGCAAGAAGGTAATTGACTAAAGCAAGCACAAAAACCAAGCAACCAAGCCAAGCAAATCATTTTTCATCAAAATCAAAAAGAAACCAAGGCATTGTTCTTCATGCTCTCGGCCAAAACAGAATCAGAACACTAAAACTGCTGTATCTCCTTCATTTCTCACTCAAATATTGTGTTCTATAGCTCGTTGGAAAGGTATTGAGATGGCCTACAACTCTTGTTCACAAGTCTCGTCCAAATAATCATGGTAAGACCCTCATTTTTACAGTTCTTTAAATCGGACTTTTAGAAACTTCAAAGCCTAACTTTGTGTTCTTGATTTCTTTGGAAAGATCAAGCTTGTAGGAGGCTCCCTAAGGCTTCCTAGCAACTTAACACCTCCCAAGGAAGGTATAAACTTCAAACCCTAGCCTTTACTTTATTTGTTAGTAAGTTTAATGGTTGGTGTTGTGAAATGAGAAGCATGGATTGTGATTATTAGTAGTTTGGTTTGATTTGGAAGTGTTTTAGTAATTGAAGCTTGATTATAGTTCATAGGTCTTGATTGTGGTTGTTTGAGTTGAAAACCTTGGAGATTATGGACTGATGTGGTATGGTTTAGGTGAAGTTTTGTTGTATTGATGGTTATGAATTGGTTGGTGGTTAATTGGAGTAGTTTAAACATTGGTAATCGCGTAAACATAGCCGTCGTAACGTCCGATTTTCTTTGGACTGTTTTTGTGCATAACATTAGGACCCGAGAACCCCCTGCTAGATTATGACCACTGCTATGTTTAGATAGCTCATGTTACGAGCTTCGTTTTGATATGTAGTTCGTTCGATTCCGATGCACGGTTTAGGAGAAACAACCGTTTCAAGTAACGGCGTTTCGCGAACGAAACTTTTCCCCTCGCCTTACTTTGAAACATAGGTTAAAGACCAAAAAGGGTTAATTAATGTATGAAACATTTATGGTAAGTGTGTTAGGCAGTTGGTAAGACACTCGCGAAGGAATCGCCTTAAAACTCGTAAAGGTTAAATTATTAAAAATGGTGGAGCCGAGGGTACTCGAGTGACTTAAGAGAATCAGTAAGCGCAAAACAAGCGTTAGAGTCTAAGTTAGTTAAAGTATAGATTTACAAGTGACTTTGGTTTAATTCCAACTTAATTGTTGTTTATAGGTTACCAGACTCGTCCCGAGCCATTCGTAACCCCCAGTCGCTCAGGCAAGTTTTCTACCCGTTATACTGTTGTTGTGATGTAAATATATGTATATGCATTATCTTGTGATATTGCATGATTGTTATTAGCAAATTTTGCGATATATTGGAGCATGCTAATATGGTATATATGCATGTCTGTTTCGTAATCTGGTTATCTATCTGTTGATTTCAATGCTTATAGTTGCATAATACCTATGCTAGAAATAAGCAAGTAGTTGCGTATACCCTTAGTATAGGGGATAAAAGGTGAACATATTTCTAAACCGGGAGTCGATGTTCCCGAGTATATATATATATATATATATATTTATTTATATATATATATATATATATGGATATAGTTTTTAAAACTATTAATCGAATAAGGTTTATTCGATAACTTTAACTTTATTTTATTATTGAATATTATTTCAAATATTATTCGAAGGCGTATGACTCCTTTACATTATTTATTGAATATTATTTGAATATTCATTTGAGGATGTATGACTCCTTTATTTTATTTAATGAATATTATTTATAATATTCATTCGAGATATTATGACTCAGCTTATTTATTTATTGAATATTATTTGAATATTCATTTGAGGATCTATGACTCCGATTATTTGCTGAGATATATTCTTTATTTTATTAAAGAATAAGGTGTCGATAATCAAACTTATTTTTGATTATTCAAATAAAGATATTACTTTCGTATAAGTATATCTTTGATTATTTGCTATTCATTTCAAGTATAAGTTTTAATACTTCTACTTCAATTATTTTATAAAGATTATCTTTTATGGGAATATTATTTAAATAATAATATTCAGACATTTTCTAATATTCTGGGGACTGATTTACTTCATTAAATCAGTTTTACTCCAAACACTCTTTAAAGTGTTTTCGAGTCTTTAAAATGATTTTCAAAAGTTAGAGCGGATCCCAAAACTATTTTTATATTTAAGATCTTCCTTTTAAAAAGGGGATTTAAATACTCGCTCAAAACCTGGGGGATCCGGCTCGATGGTGTGTTTTATATTCGCAACAAGGTTGCTGTCTTGGTAAAAGAGTTTTTGATTACTTACCCAATATTCGGGAAGTAAAATTCTTGGAACAAGTTAATCCATTAACAGGCATCGCCTGGGAAATATCGGTGAGTTTTCCTTTCCAACTAGGTACGACTTCTTGGTGGAGCCGTATCAACAAGTTTCTACTTGGGGAAAGGGGGAAACGAGCTTTACGTTTCAGAGTCATGGATTTCATCTGAACTAGGAGTGGCATAAGTGGCCGAGTAGCGCCGGCCCAGCCTTATTATATTGGCCCAAATGGCCTGGAAGTTCCGCTAAGGCGGTCCATTCCTTAGGAGTTCAGTGTTCGGTTGACAAGTAAATCCGACAGGTTCTCCTCTACATGTAGAAAATGGTGGGGTTGCACTACTACGACTGATCATCATAAGTGGTCTTCCTGGCGCGGCAAACTCCCGTAATGAGTTCATCATCCAATTGGATATTTCTGCAACACTACCCAGAGCATTTCGATAGAAAGGCTACGGTTGGGCGATTGTTGAGTGTTGGCAGGGTCAAGTTTTCAAAATGATGTTTGCATCAAATGAAGTATCTCGTAACTTCATTTTATTTTGATGATATTTTAAAGATTTAATCTATTCAAATCTTGTCTTGTAGTCTCATCTATGTGATGAACTTTTGAAACTGATTATAATTTGAACGGTGGTAGTTCAAGTAGTATTGGGAAAGATATAAGTATATTGGGGTATTTGGTAACCTCATCTTTTAAACTTATATCTAATTAATAATTGTCTTATGTATGACAAAGATTTTCAGAAAAACGTTGAGACAAGGTTAGATATATGAGATCACCTTGCAACGATATTTTTTTCATACAGTTACACACTAGGACTTTGTGTATATTATGCATGGAAGAGGACTTCCAATATTTTGAAAAGTATATATGTATATATACTGAATATTTTGCGACTTCATCGCATTAAGTTATCAACTTGGTTCATTTCTTTTGACCAAGACTTTCATGAGTATTATGAGTAGGCTCATATATTGTAAATCATTATACATATTATTTTGGTGGGCTTGCTGCTCACCCTTGCTTTCTTCTTTCATCACACAACAACAGTTAGGAAAGATGGCCAGACTCCAGCAGACCCAGCGCAAGCACGTGGGAAGCGTCCCACGTCTTCCCGTTGATGTTGTAGCTGCTATAGCTGCAGAGGTAGATCTATTGTAGATCAGACCATCTACTTTTGAGAATCAATTATGTATAATTATAACTTGTGGCAGATAATGGCAATTAACTGTAAATTTATCAAGTAATCATTTTGGGTTGTAATAACTTTTAAATTGTGGATTCAAAGACTTGTACTTATTTAAATTTCATCTCTGAGACTATAACGTGTGGTGTGTGTGTTTATTGTGGGGTCACAGTACAGAGTAGTTGAGTAATTATTAAGATTGGGTGTTATTAAGGGAAATGGAACTCGTGACGACCCGGATCCCCGACCCCGGATCTGGGGGTATTACAGAAATGGTATCAGAGCTAAGCGTTATAAACCTCAGAGATGATGGGACGTTAAGATAATAAGTTAACTAAGATAATAAGAACTCTTGCCAAGTTCATAGTCGGGCTACCTAACGTAGCACTGACAGTTAAAACCCTTATGGGAACCCTTATAAATATCGTGATAGGAGCGTAGTTCGTTATCGTATATGGTAGCGGGACTCCGAACCCTAAGGTTGAGGAGCAACATCGCGATGATATTTTATTACTAATTGGAGATCGGATTGTGGATCCGATAGAGTGTCCTAATGCAGGATCGGATGATGTTGATATTGAGGATTAGCGGTTGAGGATGTTGTCCTAGAAGGGATAGTTGTTGAGGAGGATCCCACGGAGGATCCTGACAGGATTGGATAAAGGACCACTGATGAATTGATGACCATGGTTTGGTCGACTACTAGAGGTAGGATTGGCCGGTCACTACCGGAGGTTCGTTCAAGTTGTAAAGATAGTAGCCCCTTTAACGCGGCTTACTCGTAAGACTGAGAAGTTCGAATGGACAGAGAAATGCGAGAACAGCTTTCAAAAACTGAAGCAGAGGTTGGTGATGGCCCCTATGCTGGCGTTGCCGGATGGAAAATGATATTTTGTGAAGTGTAGTGACGCTTCGCACAAGGGCTTAGGGTGCGTGCTTATGCAGCACGGTAAGGTAATCGCGTACATGTCAAGACAATTAAGGTAGTATGAAATTCGATATCCCCGCTCATGAGCTTAGGCTCGTGGCAATAGTTTACCCTAAAGATTGGAGGCACTACTTGTATGGAGAGAAGTGCGAGAATTACCTAAGCCATAAGTGCTCTAGTACATTTTTACGTAGAAAGAGCTCAACATACGCCAGAGGAGGCGGTTAGAGCTAATCAAGAATTATGATTGGGAGATTCTTTATCATTCGGGGAAAGCCAATATGGTGGCTGATGCCCTTAGTAAAAAGGAGAGACTCAAGATGATAATGTCTTTTGGAGAGTTTATAAGAGATTTTGAGAAAATGGAAATAATAGTGAAGGTAACCGGAGCCGGTACCGAAAAGCTGTTTGAGATAGCAATACAACCCGAATTATTGGAAAAGAACATATTGTGCCAGTAAAAGTGATGAATGAAGGCAGAGAGCCAACAAATAGATATGAGATTAATACCGAGAGAGATGATAAGGGAATAATGAGGTATTCCCATAGAATTTGGGTTCCAAATGTTTAAGAGCTTAAAGATGAAATCTTAGATGAAAGCTAGTTTGAGGAATAAGAGTTAGAGCAAACCCTGAACGTGATAGTCAGGGAGGTTGCCACCAAGACAAAAAGGAACCCATAACATGATGAAGTGGAAAATGAGGATTTTAAATTAAAAGATGACCCCAATTATGGGGAGTAGGATGAAACATTTCATACTAAGGAAACAGAAAGTCGAGTAAGGAAAGGAGACCCGAGACGGTACTCCTATACGGCAATTCATGGACCTGTCTAGACAGAACTTAGACTATTATCCCCAACCACCACCTTGAGGAAACAATGTGGTGTGAAATTCTTCCAGGACCTCTAAGTCGCTAAGCTCTCAGAGTTCCAAGGAACAAGCTGACCCAGTCGAGGCAAGAGCCTGGCTAAAGGAAATAGAGGAATCATTTGAGATTCTAAATGATTGATGAACCACAAAAGACTGTTTTGTCACTTACCCTCCTAAGAGAGAGACCACCCGCTGGTGAAAGACCAAGAAAGGCACGGAGCCAGAGGTTAGAATAAACTGATTTAAGTTCAGTCAATTGTTTTCGGGAAAGTAATTCCCAAAGATAAGGAGATAGTGTAAAAGCTTTGGAGCTAGAACAAAGGCAGACGAGTATGATAAATTATGAATCTAAGTTGTAAAAGTTGTCAAGATTCGTTCTGAGGACACGAATCCAGAATGACGGGATGTTTGAAATCAATGCTTATGTTGTGTTGGTTCATGAAATAACGATAAGAGAAAGGAATATAAAGGCAAGAGAGTTTGAGGAATGATAAGGGAGTTGGGTATGAGGAAACCCTAAAGACTCGTAGAAATAGAAATAGAAAAGTAGGTAATCGTCCGGATGAGAGTGATTCACCATGAGTTAAATTGATGGTTGAAGGTATAAGAGATACATATATTTTATCCCCTGTAAGTTGGGAAAATTCGAGGAAACCTTGAGATAATTCGAAGGATAAATAATGAGACGCGGATAGACTGAGGAGACAAGAAAGTAAGAAATTAAGAAAATTGGGTGAAGGAAGTGACCTTCAAGAAGGTAAAGTGTAAGACCGGTGGCATGATACCCAGAAAGGGAGACGCCAGATATGAAAGATATCCCAACATTGAGATGACTGTTGAGATAAACAACAAAAGTAAATAAGGAATTATTAAGAAGAAGTTCACGTTGAACATGACCAATATCTTCCAGAACATCCATGTTATCATTACCAAATCAAGAAAGAAAAGTGGATGACCATTGTTATCTTTTGGAGGCCATATGGATTGACCTCAATTTGAATAAGGATGCTATTATGAAGTTAGGTATAGACTATCGAGGTGGGAATGATTGAATAAGACACCCTTATCAGGGATATATGACTTGATTTATCCATGGAAGGATGCAGGTACCTTTTAAAGGTGGAATTAAGGATAGAACATCGGTAACTTAAAATGAATCCTAGGGGAATGCATAAAGGTTGGCATTTCACCCTTAATAGGGACAGTATGAGTTTTGACAGAATGATTGGGAAAGGGTTAAGGTAACAACAACCTTTAAGAATCAGTGGAGAAATTTTTCAGAAGTATATAGACAATGATTCTGGCATTAATAAATGGTATCTTGATATGCCCTGTATCTAGGGAATACAGGAGGAACGATTGAAGGATAACCTTAGAGGTTTTACAAGGAGAAAGGTAATATTCAAAATTCTCAAGAATAGAAATGTTGATAAAGAAAATATGACGTAATTATAATGTTGCCAAGTGAGGCACGTGTTAAACCACGAGAAGGTATGGATCGAACCAGTAATGGTCGAAATTATTCAGGGAAATTAGGACTTAAGATAAAAGATGTTCTAAGTATGATTAAAAGTCAGTCGTGACAGTGATTAACCTCTAAAGACTGAGGCAATAACTTATGGAAAAATGGTGATAATTTTTTTATTTTTACTCATCAGACTTTAAAGAAAACATCTTCACATAAGCTGCGATTGAAATGAGATAGAAAATTATTTGGAGGTGGTTAAAATGACATTGACTGTAAGTAAATTTTACTATCAGGAAAGGCCAAAGAGGTGGCCGACACTTTAAAGGTAAAAAGATAATTATCGGCGCTCGTGCCAGGAGAATACAATGATAATCGTTAAAGCCGTGAAGATTGTATTATGATTTGAAAGATTGACATTCCTTCTGATGACTGTGCAATACCCAACCGTAATAGTAGTTGGTAAAGGTTTAATTTGTGTAATCGCCATGAACGGGCTATCTATCTTAGAAGGTCCTATCTTGAGATAAGCCAGGACCATGTTTCAAAAAGGACCAAACAAACCTTTGAGTTAAGTCTTCTATTGAAGGCATATGATTAAGAATGGTATTAACCTGCTATCGGTGCTTTGATTGAAACTCTTCTGCAATTTTATATGCTTCATGTCATGTATGTATGTCAGGATCAGGAGTGTACTCCATGAATCATGAATGGTGATTATGTTACCTCCTTAGAAGGATTTGATACGACATGTATGGACTCCGTATGGTTAGCTATTAAGACTTCATGGAAAATGAATGACGACAGTAGGTCAGTGGTGGACCATAGTAAGGCAGCAATGATTCTGCGAGTATTGAGCTGATTACAACCGTGAGAGTTGTATTGGAATGGGTGTTGAGATTGAGTACCACTAATCGGGTCGTGGTAGTGTATAAGTTATCATTGATAGACTAATTAAGTAGAGTATCTACCTAGTGAATAATTATTCTTTCTTATCAATAGAGAGTCGTATTATTATACGAGGAAGGTTGCGGTGCAAGCATAGAATTCTAGTAATGATGATGTCTAGAATGAGATCCCAGATTCGATTTTCGATGTCGAGGGAGTTTCAAAGGTGATTGTGTATAAGCTCGAGGAAGAGTGTGGGTCCATAGAATGATGGACGGGATAGCGAAAATATTTAGGCATAGGAAATACGAGGCTATAATGCTTAATGTTGATTTATATACGTATATGATTTGTTCTCCTATGACAAACCTCTATAGTTCAGAGGTAGGTTCCAAGCCAGATATTTTGTGGCAGTATATTTTTTTTATATATACAATTCTCTTCAATTCGTTCTTTTCTCTTCTTTTCATTTCATGTAAGCTGAGAAGAACAACCCTTCCAGAAAGGGGAGGTATTGCCGAATGACTATCTATCTGTGTGATAGAAGCCTAGTAGGATACCAGCTATTGTTTAATTGCTTGTCAAGTACTAAAGGCTGGCCACCTTCTGTACTAACAATGCGATATAACAAGTGTTCATAATCATAGTGATCTCTCAATAAATTCTTTTACTTCTATATGAAGGATCAAGCTTTCGAAAATAGAAACAGCTGAAAAAGGAGTAATAAAGTTGTGGTAGTATTCGAAATGGAAACACATTCGTGATACTAAGGTTGGCATGGTTATTAAAAGGTTATAGAACGCTAACGAGCAAAAGTATAACCAGTATAATATTAGGAACGGAAGGTAGTAGTGATTACGAACTGGAAAAGAATGGGTATTGAGAAGCAAAAGCTCTAATGTTAAAGCTATAATGAGAGTCTGTGCAATAGACTTGAAAGAATTTGGAATGATCACTTAACACGGATTGAGTTTTCTTACGACAATAGATCGTATGTCAGGTATCGAGATGTCGTCTTATGAGATCCTTGAGGGAAGACAATGTCGATCTCCCTTATGTTAGGATGAAGTTGTAGAGCGCAAGATGCTCGGACCCGCAGTAGTCCAAAGGACCAAGGATATGATAGATCTAATCAGAGGACGGCTGGTAGTAGCCCAAGATGGTCATGATAAGTATGTTGATTTGACACGAAAGGATAAAGAGTATGAAATAGGGGACCTAGTAATGTTATAGGTATCCCTTGGAAAGGATTGATGAGGTTCGGAAAGAAAGGAAAGCTAAGTCTACAATTTGTTGGACCCTTGGATATATTAAGACGTTTGGGAAGTTAGCATATGAGCTAGCCCTACCCCCGAACCTGTAGCAAGTTCATAACGTGTTCCACGTATCAATGTTATGGAAGTGTAATTCGGATGCCAGACAAATAGGGGCATATGAGCGCATAGACATGCAACCAGACGTAACCTATATGGAGCAACCAGGAAGGGTATAGAGTAAAAAGGAACGAGTGCTTAGGAGAAGGGTTATCAAACTAGTAAGAGTTTGATGGTAGAACCACAATGTGGGAAAATTTACTCGAGAGTTAGAAAGTGCAATGCTAAGAGAGTATCCCTATTCACTTTCTATCTGATTCCGGGACGGAATCCTTTTAAGGAGGGGAGACTGTAATAACCCCAATTTTTGGGAAATTTTTGAAACCCTTATGAATAGTGTTTTTGCTGAATGAGAAAACTTTTCATGCCACACTATGTAGGGGTTCTGATATGGATATTCTGAGATTTTATTAGTACTTTATATGGGATATAAGTGTATGTAAAGATCGTCAGAATCCAAATCCGAACACTTTGATTTTTCCCGGAAATTCACAAGATACGGAGAGAATTGAGTATAAGGTAACAGGATAAAAAGGATTTAAATTAAAGGATTATAGGAGAGGATCATAAAAGGAATATAATATATTGAGAAAGGTTAAGGGAACCTAAGTAATAAGATCCCGGGTATGATCCCTCAAACGATAAACGAGAACGAAAGATAAGCGAACCGTAAAACAAATAAGTGATCAAGAGACAAGCTTGTACAAGAAGCCAGGGATTGTGACATCATCAAACCACAAGGTGTGGACAAGTGGGAGCATTATGACATGTGCAAGGTGACATAAGCATGACATGGGAAGGAAGGAGGTGTGGTGGCTTTGTAACCACACAAATTCAAGGGCAAGAAGGTAATTGACTAAAGCAAGCACAAAAACCAAGCAACCAAGCCAAGCAAATCATTTTTCATCAAAATCAAAAAGAAACCAAGGCATTGTTCTTCATGCTCTCGGCCAAAACAGAATCAGAACACTAAAACTGCTGTATCTCCTTCATTTCTCACTCAAATATTGTGTTCTATAGCTCATTGGAAAGGTATTGAGATGGCCTACAACTCTTGTTCACAAGTCTCGTCCAAATAATCATGGTAAGACCCTCATTTTTACAGTTCTTTAAATCGGACTTTTAGAAACTTCAAAGCCTAACTTTGTGTTCTTGATTTCTTTGGAAAGATCAAGCTTGTAGGAGGCTCCCTAAGGCTTCCTAGCAACTTAACACCTCCCAAGGAAGGTATAAACTTCAAACCCTAGCCTTTACTTTATTTGTTAGTAAGTTTAATGGTTGGTGTTGTGAAATGAGAAGCATGGATTGTGATTATTAGTAGTTTGGTTTGATTTGGAAGTGTTTTAGTAATTGAAGCTTGATTATAGTTCATAGGTCTTGATTGTGGTTGTTTGAGTTGAAAACCTTGGAGATTATGGACTGATGTGGTATGGTTTAGGTGAAGTTTTGTTGTATTGATGGTTATGAATTGGTTGGTGGTTAATTGGAGTAGTTTAAACATTGGTAATCGCGTAAACATAGCCGTCGTAACGTCCGATTTTCTTTGGACTGTTTTTGTGCATAACATTAGGACCCGAGAACCCCCTGCTAGATTATGACCACTGCTATGTTTAGATAGCTCATGTTACGAGCTTCGTTTTGATATGTAGTTCGTTCGATTCCGATGCACGGTTTAGGAGAAACAACCGTTTCAAGTAACGGCGTTTCGCGAACGAAACTTTTCCCCTCGCCTTACTTTGAAACATAGGTTAAAGACCAAAAAGGGTTAATTAATGTATGAAACATTTATGGTAAGTGTGTTAGGCAGTTGGTAAGACACTCGCGAAGGAATCGCCTTAAAACTCGTAAAGGTTAAATTATTAAAAATGGTGGAGCCGAGGGTACTCGAGTGACTTAAGAGAATCAGTAAGCGCAAAACAAGCGTTAGAGTCTAAGTTAGTTAAAGTATAGATTTACAAGTGACTTTGGTTTAATTCCAACTTAATTGTTGTTTATAGGTTACCAGACTCGTCCCGAGCCATTCGTAACCCCCAGTCGCTCAGGCAAGTTTTCTACCCGTTATACTGTTGTTGTGATGTAAATATATGTATATGCATTATCTTGTGATATTGCATGATTGTTATTAGCAAATTTTGCGATATATTGGAGCATGCTAATATGGTATATATGCATGTCTGTTTCGTAATCTGGTTATCTATCTGTTGATTTCAATGCTTATAGTTGCATAATACCTATGCTAGAAATAAGCAAGTAGTTGCGTATACCCTTAGTATAGGGGATAAAAGGTGAACATATTTCTAAACCGGGAGTCGATGTTCCCGAGTATATATATATATATATATATATATTTATTTATATATATATATATATATGGATATAGTTTTTAAAACTATTAATCGAATAAGGTTTATTCGATAACTTTAACTTTATTTTATTATTGAATATTATTTCAAATATTATTCGAAGGCGTATGACTCCTTTACATTATTTATTGAATATTATTTGAATATTCATTTGAGGATGTATGACTCCTTTAT
The DNA here is from genome assembly GCF_009905375.1 of Apium graveolens. Taxonomy (NCBI): domain Eukaryota; kingdom Viridiplantae; phylum Streptophyta; class Magnoliopsida; order Apiales; family Apiaceae; genus Apium; species Apium graveolens. Next base: position 18,105 of record NW_027421691.1, read on the forward strand.
TTTATTTAATGAATATTATTTATAATATTCATTCGAGATATTATGACTCAGCTTATTTATTTATTGAATATTATTTGAATATTCATTTGAGGATCTATGACTCCGATTATTTGCTGAGATATATTCTTTATTTTATTAAAGAATAAGGTGTCGATAATCAAACTTATTTTTGATTATTCAAATAAAGATATTACTTTCGTATAAGTATATCTTTGATTATTTGCTATTCATTTCAAGTATAAGTTTTAATACTTCTACTTCAATTATTTTATAAAGATTATCTTTTATGGGAATATTATTTAAATAATAATATTCAGACATTTTCTAAATATTCTGGGGACTGATTTACTTCATTAAATCAGTTTTACTCCAAACACTCTTTAAAGTGTTTTCGAGTCTTTAAAATGATTTTCAAAAGTTAGAGCGGATCCCAAAACTATTTTTATATTTAAGATCTTCCTTTTAAAAAGGGGATTTAAATACTCGCTCAAAACCTGGGGGATCCGGCTCGATGGTGTGTTTTATATTCGCAACAAGGTTGCTGTCTTGGTAAAAGAGTTTTTGATTACTTACCCAATATTCGGGAAGTAAAATTCTTGGAACAAGTTAATCCATTAACAGGCATCGCCTGGGAAATATCGGTGAGTTTTCCTTTCCAACTAGGTACGACTTCTTGGTGGAGCCGTATCAACAAGTTTCTACTTGGGGAAAGGGGGAAACGAGCTTTACGTTTCAGAGTCATGGATTTCATCTGAACTAGGAGTGGCATAAGTGGCCGAGTAGCGCCGGCCCAGCCTTATTATATTGGCCCAAATGGCCTGGAAGTTCCGCTAAGGCGGTCCATTCCTTAGGAGTTCAGTGTTCGGTTGACAAGTAAATCCGACAGGTTCTCCTCTACATGTAGAAAATGGTGGGGTTGCACTACTACGACTGATCATCATAAGTGGTCTTCCTGGCGCGGCAAACTCCCGTAATGAGTTCATCATCCAATTGGATATTTCTGCAACACTACCCAGAGCATTTCGATAGAAAGGCTACGGTTGGGCGATTGTTGAGTGTTGGCAGGGTCAAGTTTTCAAAATGATGTTTGCATCAAATGAAGTATCTCGTAACTTCATTTTATTTTGATGATATTTTAAAGATTTAATCTATTCAAATCTTGTCTTGTAGTCTCATCTATGTGATGAACTTTTGAAACTGATTATAATTTGAACGGTGGTAGTTCAAGTAGTATTGGGAAAGATATAAGTATATTGGGGTATTTGGTAACCTCATCTTTTAAACTTATATCTAATTAATAATTGTCTTATGTATGACAAAGATTTTCAGAAAAACGTTGAGACAAGGTTAGATATATGAGATCACCTTGCAACGATATTTTTTTCATACAGTTACACACTAGGACTTTGTGTATATTATGCATGGAAGAGGACTTCCAATATTTTGAAAAGTATATATGTATATATACTGAATATTTTGCGACTTCATCGCATTAAGTTATCAACTTGGTTCATTTCTTTTGACCAAGACTTTCATGAGTATTATGAGTAGGCTCATATATTGTAAATCATTATACATATTATTTTGGTGGGCTTGCTGCTCACCCTTGCTTTCTTCTTTCATCACACAACAACAGTTAGGAAAGATGGCCAGACTCCAGCAGACCCAGCGCAAGCACGTGGGAAGCGTCCCACGTCTTCCCGTTGATGTTGTAGCTGCTATAGCTGCAGAGGTAGATCTATTGTAGATCAGACCATCTACTTTTGAGAATCAATTATGTATAATTATAACTTGTGGCAGATAATGGCAATTAACTGTAAATTTATCAAGTAATCATTTTGGGTTGTAATAACTTTTAAATTGTGGATTCAAAGACTTGTACTTATTTAAATTTCATCTCTGAGACTATAACGTGTGGTGTGTGTGTTTATTGTGGGGTCACAGTACAGAGTAGTTGAGTAATTATTAAGATTGGGTGTTATTAAGGGAAATGGAACTCGTGACGACCCGGATCCCCGACCCCGGATCTGGGGGTATTACACTGAGTCGGGATGCATTATGGATATTTTCACATACTTTAATCCATATTGATATTTTAATTTGAACCGATCCATATTTCGCGGAATTCGGACGAGAAATCGAGTAGATTTGGCTGAAATAGAGTTTTTGGTGAAAACTCAAAGGGGTTAGTACACGGTTTTTTCTCGGATACTTTGTTGGGATGCATTATGGATATTTTCACATAATTTAATCCATATTTATATTTTAATTTGAACTGAGCCATATTTCACGGAATTCGGACGAGAAATTAAGTAGATTTGGCTGAAATAGAGTTTTCGGTAAAAACTCAAAGGGGTTAGTACACAGTTTTTTGTCCGATACCGACTCGGGATGCATTATGGATATTTTCACATATTTTAATCCATATTAATATTTTAATTTGAACCGAGCCATATTTCGCGGAATTCGGACGAGAAACCGAGTAGATTTGGCTGAAATAGAGTTTTCGGTGAAAACTCAAAGGGGTTAGTACACGGTTTTTTCTCCGATACTGAGTCAGGATGCATTATGGATATTTTCACATACTTTAATCCATATTGATATTTTAATTTGAACCGAGCCATATTTCGCGGAATTAGGACGAGAAACGGAGTAGATTTGGCTGAAATGGAGTTTTCGGTGAAAACTCAAAGGGGTTAGTACACGGTTCTTTCTCCGATACTGAGTCGGGATGAATTATGGATATTTTCACATACTTTAATCCATATTGATATTTTAATTTGAACCGAGCCATCTTTCGCGGAATTCGGACGAGAAACCGAGTAGATTTGGCTGAAATGGAGTTTTCGGTGAAAACTCAAAGGGGTTAGTACACGGTTTTTCTCCGATACTTTGTCGGCATGCATTATGGATATTTTCACATACTTTAATCCATATTGATATTTTAATTTGAACCGATCCATATTTCGCGGAATTCGGACGAGAAATCGAGTAGATTTGGCTGAAATAGAGTTTTCAGTGAAAACTCAAAGGGGTTAGTACACAGTTTTTTCTCCGATACCGACTCAGGATGCATTATGGATATTTTCACATACTTTAATCCATATTGATATTTTAATTTGAACCGATCCATATTTCGCGGAATTCGGACGAGAAATCGAGTAGATTTGGCTGAAATAGAGTTTTTGGTGAAAACTCAAAGGGGTTAGTACACAGTTTTTTGTCCGATACCGACTCGGGATGCATTATGGATATTTTCACATACTTTAATCCATATTGATATTTTAATTTGAACCGATCCATATTTCGCGGAATTCGGACGAGAAATCGAGTAGATTTGGCTGAAATAGAGTTTTTGGTGAAAACTCAAAGGGGTTTGTACACCGTTTTTTCTACGATACCGACTCGGGATGCATTATGGATATTTTCACATACTTTAATCCATATTAATATTTTAATTTGAACCGAGCCATATTTCGCGGAATTCGGACGAGAAATTAAGTAGATTTGGCTGAAATAGAGTTTTCGGTAAAAACTCAAAGGGGTTAGTACACAGTTTTTTGTCCGATACCGACTCGGGATGCATTATGGATATTTTCACATATTTTAATCCATATTAATATTTTAATTTGAACCGAGCCATATTTCGCGGAATTCGGACGAGAAACCGAGTAGATTTGGCTGAAATAGAGTTTTCGGTGAAAACTCAAAGGGGTTAGTACACGGTTTTTTCTCCGATACTGAGTCGGGATGCATTATGGATATTTTCACATACTTTAATCCATATTGATATTTTAATTTGAACCGATCCATATTTCGCGGAATTCGGACGAGAAATCGAGTAGATTTGGCTGAAATAGAGTTTTTGGTGAAAACTCAAAGGGGTTAGTACACAGTTTTTTGTCCGATACCGACTCGGGATGCATTATGGATATTTTCACATACTTTAATCCATATTGATATTTTAATTTGAACCGATCCATATTTCGCGGAATTCGGACGAGAAATCGAGTAGATTTGGCTGAAATAGAGTTTTTGGTGAAAACTCAAAGGGGTTAGTACACAGTTTTTTCTCCGATACCAACTCGGGATGCATTATGGATATTTTCACATACTTTAATCCATATTGATATTTTAATTTGAAACGAGCCATATTTCGCGGAATTCGGACGAGAAATTAAGTAGATTTGGCTGAAATAGAGTTTTTGGTAAAAACTCAAAGGGGTTAGTACACAGTTTTTTATCCGATACCGACTCGGGATGCATTATGGATATTTTCACATATTTTAATCCATATTAATATTTTAATTTGAACCGAGCCATATTTCACGGAATTCGGACGAGAAACCGAGTAGATTTGGCTGAAATAGAGTTTTCGGTGAAAACTCAAAGGGGTTAGTACACGGTTTTTTCTCCGATACTGAGTCGGGATGCATTATGGATATTTTCACATACTTTAATCCATATTGATATTTTAATTTGAACCGAGCCATATTTCGCGGAATTAGGACGAGAAACGGAGTAGATTTGGCTGAAATGGAGTTTTCGGTGAAAACTCAAAGGGGTTAGTACACGGTTTTTTCTCCGATACTGAGTCGGGATGAATTATGGATATTTTCACATACTTTAATCCATATTGATATTTTAATTTGAACCGAGCCATCTTTCGCGGAATTCGGACGAGAAACCGAGTAGATTTGGCTGAAATGGAGTTTTCGGTGAAAACTCAAAGGGGTTAGTACACGGTTTTTCTCCGATACTTTGTCGGCATGCATTATGGATATTTTCACATACTTTAATCCATATTGATATTTTAATTTGAACCGATCCATATTTCGCGGAATTCGGACGAGAAATCGAGTAGATTTGGCTGAAATAGAGTTTTCGGTGAAAACTCAAAGGGGTTAGTACACAGTTTTTTCTCCGATACCGACTCGGGATGCATTATGGATATTTTCACATACTTTAATCCATATTGATATTTTAATTTGAACCGATCCATATTTCGCGGAATTCGGACGAGAAATCGAGTAGATTTGGCTGAAATAGAGTTTTTGGTGAAAACTCAAAGGGGTTAGTACACAGTTTTTTGTCCGATACCGACTCGGGATGCATTATGGATATTTTCACATACTTTAATCCATATTGATATTTTAATTTGAACCGATCCATATTTCGCGGAATTCGGACGAGAAATCGAGTAGATTTGGCTGAAATAGAGTTTTTGGTGAAAACTCAAAGGGGTTAGTACACCGTTTTTTCTCCGATACCGACTCGAGATGCATTATTGTAATAACCCCAATTTTTGGGAAATTTTTGAAACCCTTATGAATAGTGTTTTTGCTGAATGTGAAAACTTTTCATGCCACACTATGTAGGGGTTCTGATATGGATATTCTGAGATTTTATTAGTACTTTATATGGGATATAAGTGTATGTAAAGATCGTCAGAATCCAAATCCGAACACTTTGATTTTTCTCGGAAATTCACAAGATACGGAGAGAATTGAGTATAAGGTAACAGGATAAAAAGGATTTAAATTAAAGGATTATAGGAGAGGATCATAAAAGGAATATAATATATTGAGAAAGGTTAAGGGAACCTAAGTAATAAGATCCCGGGTATGATCCCTCAAACGATAAACGAGAACGAAAGATAAGCGAACCGTAAAACAAATAAGTGATCAAGAGACAAGCTTGTATAAGAAGCCAGGGATTGTGACATCATCAAACCACAAGGTGTGGACAAGTGGGAGCATTATGACATGTGCAAGGTGACATAAGCATGACATGGGAAGGAAGGAGGTGTGGTGGCTTTGTAACCACACAAATTCAAGGGCAAGAAGGTAATTGACTAAAGCAAGCACAAAAACCAAGCAACCAAGCCAAGCAAATCATTTTTCATCAAAATCAAAAAGAAACCAAGGCATTGTTCTTCATGCTCTCGGCCAAAACAGAATCAGAATACTAAAACTGCTGTATCTCCTTCATTTCTCACTCAAATATTGTGTTCTATAGCTCATTAGAAAGGTATTGAGATGGCCTACAACTCTTGTTCACAAGTCTCGTCCAAATAATCATGGTAAGACCCTCATTTTTACAGTTCTTTAAATCGGACTTTTAGAAACTTCAAAGCCTAACTTTGTGTTCTTGATTTCTTTGGAAAGATCAAGCTTGTAGGAGGCTCCCTAAGGCTTCCTAGCAACTTAACGCCTCCCAAGGAAGGTATAAACTTCAAACCCTAGCCTTTACTTTATTTGTTAGTAAGTTTAATGGTTGGTGTTGTGAAATGAGAAGCATGGATTGTGATTATTAGTAGTTTGGTTTGATTTGGAAGTGTTTTGGTAATTGAAGCTTGATTATAGTTCATAGGTCTTGATTGTGGTTGTTTGAGTTGAAAACCTTGGAGATTATGGACTGATGTGGTATGGTTTAGGTGAAGTTTTGTTGTATTGATGGTTATGAGTTGGTTGGTGGTTAATTGGAGTAGTTTAAACATTGGTAATCGCGTAAACATAGCCGTCGTAACGTCCGATTTTCTTTGGACTGTTTTTGTGCATAACATTAGGACCCGAGAACCCCCTGCTAGATTATGACCACTGCCATGATTAGATAGCTCATGTTACGAGCTTCGTTTTGATATGTAGTTCGTTCGATTCCGATGCACGGTTTAGGAGAAACGACCGTTTCAAGTAACGGCGTTTCGCGAACGAAACTTTTCCCCTCGCCTTACTTTGAAACATAGGTTAAAGACCAAAAAGGGTTAATTAATGCAGGAAACATTTATGGTAAGTGTGTTAGGCAGTTGGTAAGACACTCGCGAAGGAATCGCCTTAAAACTCGTAAAAGTTAAATTATTAAAAATGGTGGAGCCGAGGGTACTCGAGTGACTTAAGAGAATCAGTAAGCGCAAAACGAGCGTTAGAGTCTGAGTTGGTTAGAGTATAGATTTACAAGTGACTTTGGTTTAATTCCAACTTACTTGTTATTTATAGGTTACCAGACTCGTCCCGAGCCATTCGTAACCCCAGTCGCTCAGGCAAGTTTTCTACCCGTTATACTGTTGTTGTGATGTAAATATATGTATATGCATTATCTTGTGATATTGCATGATTGTTATTAGCAAATTTTGTGATATATTGGAGCATGCTAATATGGTATATATGCATGTCTGTTTCGTAATCTGGTTATCTATCTTTTAATTTCAATGCTTATAGTTGCATAATACCTATGCTAGAAATAAGCAAGTAGTTGCGTATACCCTTAGTATAGGGGATAAAAGGTGAACATATTTCTAAACCGGGAGTCGATGTTCCCGAGTATATATATATATATATATATATATATATTTATTTATTTATTTATATATATATATATGGATATAGTTTTTAAAACTATTAATCGAATAAGGTTTGTTCGATAACTTTAACTTTATTTTATTATTGAATATTATTTCAAATATTATTCGAAGGCGTATGACTCCTTTACATTATTTATTGAATATTATTTGAATATTCATTTGAGGATGTATGACTCCTTTATTTTATTTAATGAATATTATTTATAATATTCATTCGAGGTATTATGACTCAGCTTATTTTATTTATTGAATATTATTTGAATATTCATTTGAGGATCTATGACTCCGATTATTTGCTGAGATATATTCTTTATTTTATTAAAGAATAAGGTGTCGATAATCAAACTTATTTTTGATTATTCAAATAAAGATATTACTTTCGTATAAGTATATCTTTGATTATTTGCTATTCATTTCAAGTATAAGTTTTAATACTTCTACTTCAATTATTTTATAAAGATTATCTTTTATGGGAATATTATTTAAATAATAATATTCAGACATTTTCTAAATATTCTGGGGACTGATTTACTTCATTAAATCAGTTTTACTCCAAACACTCTTTAAAGTGTTTTCGAGTCTTTAAAATGATTTTCAAAAGTTAGAGCGGATCCCAAAACTATTTTTATATTTAAGATCTTCCTTTTAAAAAGGGGATTTAAATACTCGCTCAAAACCTGGGGGATCCGGCTCGATGGTGTGTTTTATATTCGCAACAAGGTTGCTGTCTTGGTAAAAGAGTTTTTGATTACTTACCCAATATTCGGGAAGTAAAATTCTTGGAACAAGTTAATCCATTAACAGGCATCGCCTGGGAAATATCGGTGAGTTTTCCTTTCCAACTAGGTACGACTTCTTGGTGGAGCCGTATCAACAAGTTTCTACTTGGGGAAAGGGGGAAACGAGCTTTACGTTTCAGAGTCATGGATTTCATCTGAACTAGGAGTGGCGTAAGTGGTCGAGTAGCGCCGGCCCAGCCTTATTATATTGGCCCAAATGGCCTGGAAGTTCCGCTAAGGCGGTCCATTCCTTAGGAGTTCAGTGTTCGGTTGACAAGTAAATCCGACAGGTTCTCCTCTACATGTAGAAAATGGTGGGGTTGTACTACTACGACTGATCATCGTAAGTGGTCTTCCTGGCGCGGTAAACTCCCGTAATGAGTTCATCATCCAATTGGATATTTCTGCAACACTACCCAAAGCACTTCGATAGAAAGGCTACGGTTGGGCGATTGTTGAGTGTTGGCAGGGTCAAGTTTTCAAAATAATGTTTGCATCAAATGAAGTATCTCATAACTTCATTTTATTTTGATGATATTTTAAATGTTGAATCTATTCAAGTATTATCTTGTAGTCTCGTCTATGTGATGAACTTTTGAAACTGATTATAACTTGAACGGTGGTAGTTCAAGTAGTATTGGGAAAGATATAAGTATATTGGGGTATTTGGTAACCTCATCTTTTAAACTTATATCTAATTAATAATTGTCTTATGTATGACAAAGATTTTCAGAAAAACGTTGAGACAAGGTTAGATATATGAGATCACCTTGCAACGATATTTTTTTCATACAGTTACACACTAGGACTTTGTGTATATTATGCATGGAAGAGGACTTCCAATATTTTGAAAAGTATATATGTATATATACTGAATATTTTGCGACTTCATTGCATTAAGTTATCAACTTGGTTCATTTCTTTTGACCAAGACTTTCATGAGTATTATGAGTAGGCTCATATATTGTAAATCATTATACATATTATTTTGGTGGGCTTGTTGCTCACCCTTGCTTTCTTCTTTCATCACACAACAACAGTTAGGAAAGATGGCCAGACCCCAGCAGACCCAGCGCAAGCGCGTGGGAAGCGTCCCGCGTCTTCCCGTTGATGTTGTAGTTGCTATAGCTGCAGAGGTAGATCTATTGTAGATCAGACCATCTACTTTTGAGAATCAATTATGTATAATTATAACTTGTGGCAGATAATGGCAATTAACTGTAAATTTATCAAGTAATCATTTTGGGTTGTAATAACTTTTAAATTGTGGATTCAAAGACTTGTACTTATTTAAATTTCATCTCTGAGACTATAACGGGTTGTGGTGTGTGTTAGTGTGGGGTCACAGCATAAGGTTATTTATTATTAATTAAGTGAAGTGATATTGTGGAAAGAAAGACCGTGACGACCCGGATCCCCGACCCCGGATCTGGGGGTGTTACAGAAATGGTATCAGAGCCAAGCGTTATAAACCTCAGAGATGATGGGACGTTAAGATAATAAGTTCACTAAGATAATAAGAACTCTTGCCAAGTTCATAGTCGGACTACCTAACGTAGTACTGACAGTTAAAACCCTTATGGGAACCCATATAAATGTAGCGATAGAAGCGTAGTTCGTTATCGTATATGGTAGCGGGACTCCGAACCCTGAAGTTGAGGAACATCAATGCGATGATGTTTTATTACTAATTGGAGATCAGATTGTGGATCCAATAGAGCGTCCTAACGCAGGACCGGATGATGTTGATATTGAGGATGTAGCGGTTGAGGATGTTGTCCTAGAAGGGATAGTTGCTGAGGAGGATCCCATGGAGGATCCTGACGAGATTGGATAAAGGACCACTGATGAATTGATGACCCTGGTTGGGTCGACTACCAGAGGTAGGATTGGCCGGTCACTACCAGAGGTTCGTTCAAGTTTGTAAAGATAGTAGCCCCTTTAACGCGGCTTACTCGTAAGACTGAGAAGTTCGAATGGACAGAGAAATGCGAGAACAACTTTTAAGAACCGAAGCAAAGGTTGGTGACGTTCCCTATGTTGGCGTTGCCGGATGGAAAATGAGATTTTGTGATTTGTAAGTGACGCTTCGCATAAGGAATTAGGGTGCTTCTTATATAGCACAGCAAGATAATCGCGTCTGCATCAAGACAATTAAGGGAATTTAAAATTCGATATCCCCACCCATGAGCTTGGGCTAGTGGCAATAGTTTTGCCCTAAAGATTTGAGGCACTACTTGTATGGAGAGAAGTGTGAGATTCACAAACCATAGGAGCTCTAGTACATTCTTACGTAGAAAGAGCTCAACATACGCCAGAGGAGGTGGTTAGAGCTAATCAAGAATTATGATTGGGAGATTCTTTATCATTCGGGGAAAGCCAATATGGTGGCTGATGCCCTTAGTAAAAAGGAGAGACTCAAGATGATAATGTCTTTTGGAGAGTTTATAAGAGATTTTGAAAAAATGGAAATAGTAGTGAAGGTAACCGGAGCCGGTACCGAAAAGCTGTTTGAGATAGCAATACAGCCCGAAGTATTGGAAAAGAACATATTGTGCCAGTAAAAGTGATGAATGAAGGCAGAGAGCCAACAAATAGGTATGAGATTAATACCGAGAGTGATGATAAGGGAATAATGAGGTATTCCTATAGAATTTGGGTTCCAAAGGTTTAAGAGCTTAAAGATGAAATCTTAGATGAAAGCTAGTTTGAGGAATAAGAGTTAGAGCAAACCCTGAACGTGATAGTCAGGGAGGTTGCCACCAAGACAAAAGGAACCCATAACATGATGAAGTGGAAAATGAGGATTTAAATTATGTAAGATGACCCCAATTATGGGGAGTAGGAAGAAATATTTAGACTGAGGAAACAAAAGTCGAGTAAGGACAGGAGACCCGAGATGGTACCCCTATACGGCAATTCATGGACCTGTCTAAAGAGAACTTAGACTATTATCCCCAACCACCACCCTGAGGAGACAGTGCGGTGGGAAATTATTTCATGACCTTTAAGTCGCTAAGCTCTCAGAGTTCCAAGGAACAAGCTGACCCAGTCGAGGCAAGAGCCTGGCTAAAGGAAATAGATGAATCATTTGAGATTCTAAATGATTGACGAACCACAAAAGACTGTTTTGTCACTTACCCTCCTAAGAGAGAGACCACCCGCTGGTGAAAGGCCAAGGAAGGCACGGAGCAAGAGATTATAATAAACTAATTTAAGTTCAGTCAATTATTTTCAGGAAAGTACTTCCCAAGGTTATGGAGATAGTGTAAAAGCTTAAGAGCCAGAACAAAGGCAGACGAGTATGATGAATTATGAATCTAAGTTGTAAAAGTTATCAAGATTCGTTCTGAAGACACGAATCCAGAATGACGGGATGTTTGAAATCAATGCTTATGTTGTGTTGGTTCATGAAATAACGATAAGAGAAAGGAATATAAAGGCAAGAGAGTTTGAGGAATGATAAGGGAGTTGGGTATGAGGAAACCCTAAAGACTCGTAGAAATAGAAATAGAAAAGTAGGTAATCGTCCGGATGAGAGTGATTCACCATGAGTTAAATTGATGGTTGAAGGTATAAGAGATACATATATTTTATCCCCTGTAAGTTGGGAAGATTCGAGGAAACCTTGAGATAATTCGAAGGATAAATAATGAGACGCGGATAGACTGAGGAGACAAGAAAGTAAGAAATTAAGAAAATTGGGTGAAGGAAGTGACCTTCAAGAAGGTAAAGTGTAAGACCGGTGGCATGATACCCAGAAAGGGAGACGCCAGATATGAAAGATATCCCAACATTGAGATGACTGTTGAGATAAACAACAAAAGTAAATAAGGAATTATTAAGAAGAAGTTCACGTTGAACATGACCAATATCTTCCAGAACATCCATGTTATCATTACCAAATCAAGAAAGAAAAGTGGATGACCATTGTTATCTTTTGGAGGCCATATGGATTGACCTCAATTTGAATAAGGATGCTATTATGAAGTTAGGTATAGACTATCGAGGTGGGAATGATTGAATAAGACACCCTTATCTGGGATATATGACTTGATTTATCCATGGAAGGATGCAGGTACCTTTTAAAGGTGGAATTAAGGATAGAACATCGGTAACTTAAAATGAATCCTAGGGGAATGCATAAAGGTTGGAATTTCACCCTTAATAGGGACAATATGAGTTTTGACAGTATGATTTGGAAAGGGTTAATGTAGCAACAACCTTTAAGAATTAGTGGAGAAATTTTTCAGAAGTATATAGATAATGGTTCTAGTAATAGTAAATGGTATTTTAATATGCCCTGTATCTAGGGAATACAGGAGGAACGATTGAAGGATAACCTTAGAGGTTTTACAAGGAGAAAGGTAATATTCAAAATTTTCAAGAATAGAAATGTTGATAAAGGAAATATGACGTAATTATAATGTTGCCAAGTGGGGCACGTGTTAAACCACGAGAAAGTATGGATCGAACCAGTAATGGTCGAAATTATTCAGGGCAATTAGGACTTAAGATAAAAGATGTTCTAATTATGATTGAGAGTCAGTCATGACAGTGATTAACCTCTAAAGACTGAGGCAATAACTTATGGAAAAATGGTGATTTTTTTTTTACTCATCAGATTTTAAGGAAAGCATTTTCACATAAGCTGTGATTGAAATAAGGTAGAAAATTTATTTGGAGATGGTTAAAGTGACATTGACTGTAAGGAAATTTTACTATCAGGAAAGGCCAAAGAGGTGGCCGACACTTTAAAGGTAAGAGGATAATTATAGGCGCTTGTGCCAAAAGAATACAGTGATGATGGTTAAAACTGTGAAGGTTGTATTATGGTTTGGAAGATTGACATTCCTTCTGATGACTGTGCAATACCCAGCCGTAATAGTAGTTGGTAAAGGTTTAATTCGTGTAATCGCCATGAGCGGGCTATCTATCTTAGAAGGTACTATCTTGAGAATGAGCCTGGACCATATTTTAAAAGGACTAAACGAACCTTTGAGATCAGGAGTGTTCTTCATGAATCAGAAATGGTGATTATGTTACCTCCTTAGAAGGATTTGATATGACATGTATGGACTCCGTATGGTTAGCTATTAAGATTTCATGGAAAGTGAATGATGACAGTGGGTCAGTGGTGGACCATAGTAAGGCAGCAATGATTCTGCGAGTAACGAGCTGATTACAACCGTGAGAGTTGTATTGGAATGGATGTTAAGATTGAGTACCACTAAACGGGTCGTGGTAGTGTATAAGTTATCATTGATAGACTAATTAAGTAGAGTATCTACCTATTGAATATTTATTCCCTCTTATGAAAAGAGAGTCGTATTACTATATGAGGAAGGTTGCGGTGCAAGCATAGAACTCTAGTAACGGTGATGTCTAAAATGAGATCCCAGGTTCGATTTTCGAAATCGAGGGAGTTTCAAAGGTGATTGTGTATAAGCTCGAGGAAGAGCATGGGTCCATAGAATGATGGACGGAATAGAAATATTTAGGCATGGGAAATACGATGCTATAATACTTGATGTTGATATAAATACATATATGTTTTGTTCTCCTATGACAAACCTCTATAGTTCAGAGGTAGATTCCAAGCCAGATATTTTGTGGCAGTATATTTTTTTTTTCTTCATATATACAATTCTCTTCAGTTCGTTCTTTTCTCTTCTTTTCATTTCATGTAAGCTGAGAAGAACAACCCTTCCAGAAAGGGGAGGTATTGCCGAATGACTATCTATCTGTGTGATAGAAGCCTAGTAGGATACCAGCTATTGTTTAATTGCTTGTCAAGTACTAAAGGCTGGCCACCTTCTGTACTAACTATGCGATATAACAAGTGTTCATGATCTTAGTGATCTCTCAACAAATTCCTTTACTTCTATTTGATTGATCAAATTTTGGAAAATAGAAGCAACTGAAAAAGGAGTAATAAAGTGGTGGTAGTATGCGGAATGGGAACACATTCGTGATACTAAGGTTGACGTGGTTATTAAAAGGTTATAGAACGCTAACGAGCAAAAGTATAACCAGTATAATATTAGGAACGGAAGGTAGTAGCGATTACGAACTGGAAAAGAATGGGTTTTGAGAAGCAGAAGCTCTAATGTTAAAAGCAATAATGAGAGTCTGTGCAATAGACTTGAAAGAATTTGGAATGATCACTTAATTCGGATTGAGTTATCTTACGACAATAGATCATATGTCATTATCGAGATGTCGCCTTATGAGATCATTGAGGGAAGACAATGTCGATCTCCCTTATGTTAGGATGAAGTTGTAGAGCGCAAGATGCTCGGACCCGCAGTAGTCCAAAGGACCAAGAATATGATAGATCTAATCAGAGGACGGCTGGTAGTAGCCCAAGATGGTCATGATAAGTATGTTGATTTGACACGAAAGGATAAAGAGTATGAAATAGGGGACCTAGTAATGTTATAGGTATCCCTTGGAAAGGATTGATGAGGTTCGGAAAGAAAGGAAAGCTAAGTCTACAATTTGTTGGACCCTTGGATATATTAAGACGTTTGGGAAGTTAGCATATGAGCTAGCCCTACCCCCGAACCTGTAGCAAGTTCATAACGTGTTCCACGTATCAATGTTATGGAAGTGTAATTCGGATGCCAGACAAATAGGGGCATATGAGCGCATAGACATGCAACCAGACGTAACCTATATGGAGCAACCAGGAAGGGTATAGAGTAAAAAGGAACGAGTGCTTAGGAGAAGGGTTATCAAACTAGTAAGAGTTTGATGGTAGAACCACAATGTGGGAAAATTTACTCGAGAGTTAGAAAGTGCAATGCTAAGAGAGTATCCCTATTCACTTTCTATCTGATTCCGGGACGGAATCCTTTTAAGGAGGGGAGACTGTAATAACCCCAATTTTTGGGAAATTTTTGAAACCCTTATGAATAGTGTTTTTGCTGAATGAGAAAACTTTTCATGCCACACTATGTAGGGGTTCTGATATGGATATTCTGAGATTTTATTAGTACTTTATATGGGATATAAGTGTATGTAAAGATCGTCAGAATCCAAATCCGAACACTTTGATTTTTCTCGGAAATTCACAAGATACGGAGAGAATTGAGTATAAGGTAACAGGATAAAAAGGATTTAAATTAAAGGATTATAGGAGAGGATCATAAAAGGAATATAATATATTGAGAAAGGTTAAGGGAACCTAAGTAATAAGATCCCGGGTATGATCCCTCAAACGATAAACGAGAACGAAAGATAAGCGAACCGTAAAACAAATAAGTGATCAAGAGACAAGCTTGTATAAGAAGCCAGGGATTGTGACATCATCAAACCACAAGGTGTGGACAAGTGGGAGCATTATGACATGTGCAAGGTGACATAAGCATGACATGGGAAGGAAGGAGGTGTGGTGGCTTTGTAACCACACAAATTCAAGGGCAAGAAGGTAATTGACTAAAGCAAGCACAAAAACCAAGCAACCAAGCCAAGCAAATCATTTTTCATCAAAATCAAAAAGAAACCAAGGCATTGTTCTTCATGCTCTCGGCCAAAACAGAATCAGAATACTAAAACTGCTGTATCTCCTTCATTTCTCACTCAAATATTGTGTTCTATAGCTCATTAGAAAGGTATTGAGATGGCCTACAACTCTTGTTCACAAGTCTCGTCCAAATAATCATGGTAAGACCCTCATTTTTACAGTTCTTTAAATCGGACTTTTAGAAACTTCAAAGCCTAACTTTGTGTTCTTGATTTCTTTGGAAAGATCAAGCTTGTAGGAGGCTCCCTAAGGCTTCCTAGCAACTTAACGCCTCCCAAGGAAGGTATAAACTTCAAACCCTAGCCTTTACTTTATTTGTTACTAAGTTTAATGGTTGGTGTTGTGAAATGAGAAGCATGGATTGTGATTATTAGTAGTTTGGTTTGATTTGGAAGTGTTTTGGTAATTGAAGCTTGATTATAGTTCATAGGTCTTGATTGTGGTTGTTTGAGTTGAAAACCTTGGAGATTATGGACTGATCTGGTATGGTTTAGGTGAAGTTTTGTTGTATTGATGGTTATGAGTTGGTTGGTGGTTAATTGGAGTAGTTTAAACATTGGTAATCGCGTAAACATAGCCGTCGTAACGTCCGATTTTCTTTGGACTGTTTTTGTGCATAACATTAGGACCCGAGAACCCCCTGCTAGATTATGACCACTGCCATGATTAGATAGCTCATGTTACGAGCTTCGTTTTGATATGTAGTTCGTTCGATTCCGATGCACGGTTTAGGAGAAACGACCGTTTCAAGTAACGGCGTTTCGCGAACGAAACTTTTCCCCTCGCCTTACTTTGAAACATAGGTTAAAGACCAAAAAGGGTTAATTAATGCATGAAACATTTATGGTAAGTGTGTTAGGCAGTTGGTAAGACACTCGCGAAGGAATCGCCTTAAAACTCGTAAAAGTTAAATTATTAAAAATGGTGGAGCCGAGGGTACTCGAGTGACTTAAGAGAATCAGTAAGCGCAAAACGAGCGTTAGAGTCTGAGTTGGTTAGAGTATAGATTTACAAGTGACTTTGGTTTAATTCCAACTTACTTGTTATTTATAGGTTACCAGACTCGTCCCGAGCCATTCGTAACCCCAGTCGCTCAGGCAAGTTTTCTACCCGTTATACTGTTGTTGTGATGTAAATATATGTATATGCATTATCTTGTGATATTGCATGATTGTTATTAGCAAATTTTGTGATATATTGGAGCATGCTAATATGGTATATATGCATGTCTGTTTCGTAATCTGGTTATCTATCTTTTAATTTCAATGCTTATAGTTGCATAATACCTATGCTAGAAATAAGCAAGTAGTTGCGTATACCCTTAGTATAGGGGATAAAAGGTGAACATATTTCTAAACCGGGAGTCGATGTTCCCGAGTATATATATATATATATATATATATATATATATATTTATTTATTTATATATATATATATGGATATAGTTTTTAAAACTATTAATCGAATAAGGTTTGTTCGATAACTTTAACTTTATTTTATTATTGAATATTATTTCAAATATTATTCGAAGGCGTATGACTCCTTTACATTATTTATTGAATATTATTTGAATATTCATTTGAGGATGTATGACTCCTTTATTTTATTTAATGAATATTATTTATAATATTCATTCGAGGTATTATGACTCAGCTTATTTTATTTATTGAATATTATTTGAATATTCATTTGAGGATCTATGACTCCGATTATTTGCTGAGATATATTCTTTATTTTATTAAAGAATAAGGTGTCGATAATCAAACTTATTTTTGATTATTCAAATAAAGATATTACTTTCGTATAAGTATATCTTTGATTATTTGCTATTCATTTCAAGTATAAGTTTTAATACTTCTACTTCAATTATTTTATAAAGATTATCTTTTATGGGAATATTATTTAAATAATAATATTCAGACATTTTCTAAATATTCTGGGGACTGATTTACTTCATTAAATCAGTTTTACTCCAAACACTCTTTAAAGTGTTTTCGAGTCTTTAAAATGATTTTCAAAAGTTAGAGCGGATCCCAAAACTATTTTTATATTTAAGATCTTCCTTTTAAAAAGGGGATTTAAATACTCGCTCAAAACCTGGGGGATCCGGCTCGATGGTGTGTTTTATATTCGCAACAAGGTTGCTGTCTTGGTAAAAGAGTTTTTGATTACTTACCCAATATTCGGGAAGTAAAATTCTTGGAACAAGTTAATCCATTAACAGGCATCGCCTGGGAAATATCGGTGAGTTTTCCTTTCCAACTAGGTACGACTTCTTGGTGGAGCCGTATCAACAAGTTTCTACTTGGGGAAAGGGGGAAACGAGCTTTACGTTTCAGAGTCATGGATTTCATCTGAACTAGGAGTGGCGTAAGTGGTCGAGTAGCGCCGGCCCAGCCTTATTATATTGGCCCAAATGGCCTGGAAGTTCCGCTAAGGCGGTCCATTCCTTAGGAGTTCAGTGTTCGGTTGACAAGTAAATCCGACAGGTTCTCCTCTACATGTAGAAAATGGTGGGGTTGTACTACTACGACTGATCATCGTAAGTGGTCTTCCTGGCGCGGTAAACTCCCGTAATGAGTTCATCATCCAATTGGATATTTCTGCAACACTACCCAAAGCACTTCGATAGAAAGGCTACGGTTGGGCGATTGTTGAGTGTTGGCAGGGTCAAGTTTTCAAAATAATGTTTGCATCAAATGAAGTATCTCATAACTTCATTTTATTTTGATGATATTTTAAATGTTGAATCTATTCAAGTATTATCTTGTAGTCTCGTCTATGTGATGAACTTTTGAAACTGATTATAACTTGAACGGTGGTAGTTCAAGTAGTATTGGGAAAGATATAAGTATATTGGGGTATTTGGTAACCTCATCTTTTAAACTTATATCTAATTAATAATTGTCTTATGTATGACAAAGATTTTCAGAAAAACGTTGAGACAAGGTTAGATATATGAGATCACCTTGCAACGATATTTTTTTCATACAGTTACACACTAGGACTTTGTGTATATTATGCATGGAAGAGGACTTCCAATATTTTGAAAAGTATATATGTATATATACTGAATATTTTGCGACTTCATTGCATTAAGTTATCAACTTGGTTCATTTCTTTTGACCAAGACTTTCATGAGTATTATGAGTAGGCTCATATATTGTAAATCATTATACATATTATTTTGGTGGGCTTGTTGCTCACCCTTGCTTTCTTCTTTCATCACACAACAACAGTTAGGAAAGATGGCCAGACCCCAGCAGACCCAGCGCAAGCGCGTGGGAAGCGTCCCGCGTCTTCCCGTTGATGTTGTAGTTGCTATAGCTGCAGAGGTAGATCTATTGTAGATCAGACCATCTACTTTTGAGAATCAATTATGTATAATTATAACTTGTGGCAGATAATGGCAATTAACTGTAAATTTATCAAGTAATCATTTTGGGTTGTAATAACTTTTAAATTGTGGATTCAAAGACTTGTACTTATTTAAATTTCATCTCTGAGACTATAACGGGTTGTGGTGTGTGTTAGTGTGGGGTCACAGCATAAGGTTATTTATTATTAATTAAGTGAAGTGATATTGTGGAAAGAAAGACCGTGACGACCCGGATCCCCGACCCCGGATCTGGGGGTGTTACAATTATGGATATTTTCACATACTTTAATCCATATTGATATTTTAATTTGAACCGAGCCATATTTCGCGGAATTCGGACGAGAAACTGAGTAGATTTGGCTGAAATAGAGTTTTCGGTGAAAACTCAAAGGGGTTAGTACACGGTTTTTTCTCCGATACTGAGTCGGGATGCATTATGGATATTTTCACATACTTTAATCCATATTGATATTTTAATTTGAACCGATCCATATTTCGCGGAATTCGGACGAGAAACCGAGTAGATTTGGCTGAAATAGAGTTTTCGGTGAAAACTCAAAGGGGTTAGTACACAGTTTTTCTCCGATACCGACTCGGGATGCATTATGGATATTTTCACATATTTTAATCCATATTGATATTTTAATTTGAATCGAGCCATATTTCACGGAATTCGGACGAGAAACTGAGTAGATTTGGCTGAAATAGAGTTTTCGGTGAAAACTCAAAGGGGTTAGTACACGGTTTTTTCTCCGATACTTTGTTGGGATGTATTATGGATATTTTCACATAATTTAATCCATATTTATATTTTAATTTGAACTGAGCCATATTTCACGGAATTCGGACGACAAACTGAGTAAATTTGGCTGAAAGGAAGTTTTCGGTAAAAACTCAAAGGGGTTAGTACACGGTTTTTTCTCCGATACTGAGTCGGGATGGATTTTGGTTATTTTCACATACATTAATCCATATTGATATTTTAATTTGAACCGGGCCATATTTCACGGAATTCGGACGAGAAACTGAGTAGATTTGGCTGAAATAGAGTTTTCGGTGAAAACTCAAAGGGGTTAGTACACGGTTTTTTCTCCGATACTGAGTCGGGATGTATTATTGATATTTTCACATACTTTAATCCATATTGATATTTTAATTTGAACCGAGCCATATTTCGCGGAATTCGGACGAGAAACCGAGTAGATTTGGCTGAAATAGAGTTTTCGGTGAAAACTCAAAGGGGTTAGTACACGGTTTTTTCTCCGATACTGAGTCGGGATGCATTATGGATATTTTCACATACTTTAATCCATATTGATATTTTAATTTGAACCGAGCCATATTTCGCGGAATTAGGACGAGAAACGGAGTAGATTTGGCTGAAATAGAGTTTTCGGTGAAAACTCAAAGGGGTTAGTACACGGTTTTTTCTCCGATACTGAGTTGGGATGCATTATGGATATTTTCACATACTTTAATCCATATTGATATTTTAATTTGAACCGAGCCATATTTCGCGGAATTCGGACGAGAAACCGAGTAGATTTGGCTGAAATGGAGTTTTCGGTGAAAACTCAAAGGGGTTACTACACAGTTTTTTCTCCGATACTGAGTCGGGATGCATTATGGATATTTTCACATACTTTAATCCATATTGATATTTTAATTTGAACCGAGCCATATTTCGCGGAATTCGGACGAGAAATCGAGTAGATTTGGCTGAAATAGAGTTTTCGGTGAAAACTCAAAGGGGTTAGTACACGGTTTTTTCTCCGATACTGAGTCGGGATGCATTATGGATATTTTCACATACTTTAATCCATATTGATATTTTAATTTGAACCGAGCCATATTTCGCGGAATTACGACGAGAAACGGAGTAGATTTGGCTGAAATGGAGTTTTCGGTGAAAACTCAAAGGGGTTAGTACACGGTTTTTTCTCCGATACTGAGTCGGGATGAATTATGGATATTTTCACATACTTTAATCCATATTGATATTTTAATTTGAACCGAGCCATCTTTCGCGGAATTCGGACGAGAAACCGAGTAGATTTGGCTGAAATGGAGTTTTCGGTGAAAACTCAAAGGGGTTAGTACACGGTTTTTCTCCGATACTTTGTCGGCATGCATTATGGATATTTTCACATACTTTAATCCATATTGATATTTTAATTTGAACCGATCCATATTTCGCGGAATTCGGACGAGAAATCGAGTAGATTTGGCTGAAATAGAGTTTTCGGTGAAAACTCAAAGGGGTTAGTACACAGTTTTTTCTCCGATACCGACTCGGGATGCATTATGGATATTTTCACATACTTTAATCCATATTGATATTTTAATTTGAACCGATCCATATTTCGCGGAATTCGGACGAGAAATCGAGTAGATTTGGCTGAAATAGAGTTTTTGGTGAAAACTCAAAGGGGTTAGTACACAGTTTTTTCTCCGATACCGACTCGGGATGCATTATGGATATTTTCACATACTTTAATCCATATTGATATTTTAATTTGAACCGAGCCATATTTCGCGGAATTCGGACGAGAAATTAAGTAGATTTGGCTGAAATAGAGTTTTCGGTAAAAACTCAAAGGGGTTAGTACACGGTTTTTTCTCCGATACTTTGTTGAGATGTATTATGGATATTTTCACATAATTTAATCCATATTTATATTTTAATTTGAACTGAGCCATATTTCACGGAATTCGGACGACAAACTGAGTAAATTTGGCTGAAAGGAAGTTTTCGGTAAAAACTCAAAGGGGTTAGTACACGGTTTTTTCTCCGATACTGAGTCGGGATGGATTTTGGTTATTTTCACATACATTAATCCATATTGATATTTTAATTTGAACCGGGCCATATTTCACGGAATTCGGACGAGAAACTGAGTAGATTTGGCTGAAATAGAGTTTTCGGTGAAAACTCAAAGGGGTTAGTACACGGTTTTTTCTCCGATACTGAGTCGGGATGTATTATTGATATTTTCACATACTTTAATCCATATTGATATTTTAATTTGAACCGAGCCATATTTCGCGGAATTCGGACGAGAAACCGAGTAGATTTGGCTGAAATAGAGTTTTCGGTGAAAACTCAAAGGGGTTTAGTACACGGTTTTTTCTCCGATACTGAGTCGGGATGCATTATGGATATTTTCACATACTTTAATCCATATTGATATTTTAATTTGAACCGAGCCATATTTTGCGGAATTAGGACGAGAAACGGAGTAGATTTGGCTGAAATGAGTTTTC
>NW_027421692.1:0-48940 GCF_009905375.1 Apium graveolens
TGGTACAAAACATAAATCGAGTTATATATTAAAGAATGACAATACGAAGACATAACCAATAATAACAAGAGATAAAACTTTGGGTGATGGCATCATTTGCTTGAATCAAAACATTTTTCAAAATCATATCTTAATCAAAATCATTTTATGACGCTACAGATTACAGTCGGTGATCAGCCGCGAAGTAATCCCGAACCTCGCTGGGTTCTAAAACTTAATGGGATCCCTAGGCAACTTTTAAGCCTACAATATATGTGGAAAGGACTCGCGTCTCAGTCCAGATCCACTATTCAAAGAAAGCATTTATCCCCCTTTGGGATTGAAAATCCATATTTTAATCATTTCAAAAACTGATGCCGGTTGATAAAAAAATTATCTTAAACAGTAACATTTTATCAAGGTTGAAGTTTGACTTGAAACACTGAGATTGTTCACTAAATCTTAGGGCCAAGATCCACTAGACTTCACTCTTTCAGGGTAATTGAAAGGTTTTCATTTACAAGAATTTTGGCAAGGAGATTTAGTTGGGTTTTTGGATAATAGGAAAGAGGAATGCCAAACTAGGCTTAAGCAATGGTTTTAGACAAGGTATAGGTTTAGAACATCAAGAAGATAAGCATCACTGGTTACAAGTATACTAGAGGTGTTAAGGTATAAAGAAAGTGATCGTTAGCTTAAGGTATATCAGGGTGTCAAACTTTAGGGTAAGAATAGGGTTATCAATCATCATAAGCAACTTTAAAGAATATCTGGCTTTTAGGTATCAAGGAAAAGTTTCTATTGGGGTTCAAGCATCCGGGTGAGATGTTCAAGACTTCTCAGGGATCAATAGCATGTTAAACAAAAGGGTCAATCAAGTATTTAACGAATTACTTTATCAAGGCATTCCAATGACTCTGATATACTAGCATGATACGACTTTTGATCTACTTGCAATAAGTACTTGAGGGTTCATGGCATTTCTATATATTACTAAGATAGATTTGAGAATCACGTGGTTCACGTATACCAAGATAACTCAGGATACTCACATCATATATATAAAAGCTAGTTATCATACATTCACAGTGTAAACGAAAAAGCAGGTTGAATCACTTGCCTTGAGAAAGGTTGGACTGATCTGGCAGGTGGGAGCAACTGGAAGCTTTACTCGACCTTTATGGCAAGTTTACCCTCATCTTGAGATCCTACATATAATTAACCTCATTATAATATATTCTCACCAACTCAACATATTATAACCCGAAATTGAACACAAATGACACTTAGACCTATATGCTCGCAATTTATAATCACCTTATAAATACAATAGTACACATAGCCACATATACTCCCATACCATATTTTAATACCAAATAATTCACACACCATAATAATGCAATACTAGGCTTGGATGATCTCGATCCCCAACTAAGTCACTTGATCGCTAAACTAGACAAAGTCTTCAACTTTGGTCTCCTAACTCGATGTGCCTTTACTAAACTATCCAAACCTATTGACCATCACTTGGGTCTCACTCATAAGTGCTCTAAAACTATATGATAAGTGAAAGTGCTTACTAAGGAAAATTTCAGAATGACATATATGGTTTATTGAGTGCATTAGACACTCTTGCACTACAAGTTTACCTCCAAAATTTATACTAGACTCTTCTGACCAAAAAGGCATCTCCCAAACTCGATGTGGTCAAGGGCCTAGCTTGGGCCTCCTTGGGCCTAAGCTTAAAGTCCATGGTTCCCCTGTTTTTCTGGGCAGAAAACCCTGACTTGAACTAACTTGTGACACATGGTTCTAACTCAAATCCTATGAACTATGGCTGGAAAAACTCCTCTGACACTCCCTCTAACTAAGGCTCAACAGGGCCTAATGAGGGCCTACCCATGACATGGTCAAAACTTCCTATTTCTAAGTTCAACAAAACTGTCCCCTGCTGGACAGATTTTGTGATTCCACTCGTGCACCTAACCAAACGACTTATAAACCTCCAACAAACACCTAAAACCTTTTATATCCTCTAGTTAGCTTCTGGTGGCTTGGGCTTCAAAGTGCACAACAAATGCTCATCAAAACTTCCCCATAAACTAGTGCATCAAATCTGGAAAAACAAAACTAACTATCTCCTTCCACCTTGACTCCGCTTAAACCAAGCATCCAACCCTTACCAAAGCAAACCTAGTGCATTAATATCCTAAATAGTGTCAACAGGAGGGAGATCATCCATGCCCAAGAACACAACATGCAACTAAAAATATAACATGCAACTCATGGAAAACTTAACAAGATTTCGGCTAAAGCATAAAGTTTAAATTCTTGCAAATTCGACTTATACCTATTACTCATCCTTAATAATCATGAAATATATCTTCTCTTATCTATTAATAAGAAATATCATGGAAACAATCTATTCAAGTACAATATTTCGAATTTATAGATTTTTAAACATATAACATGATTTCGAAAAGAGTAGCATGCAAAACATGGTTGATCATCATTTTAACATCTTAAACTAGCATGCATGGCTAAATATCATATATAATGAAATTTCAGTAGCATGCAAAGGATTTTAAAGCATGGTTTCTCCATAAAACACTTAGTTAACACATATATAAAATATATCTCATAGAGAGCTCTTGAATTCACAAGAATCAAGAGTTTCTCTTTGGAGATCACACAAGAACTACACATGCAACCATGAAACTTCATCTCCCAAGTCACAAAACTCTTGGGAAGTATATAAATAAATGTAGGTGAAGATTTACACTAGGGAAGATGAGAAATGGAATGAAAAATGGAAGGGAGTGGGGGATGGGGGCTTCGGCCGAGAGCAACAAGGGAGGGAGGGGAGGAGAGAAAAATGAGGTGTGTTGGAGTGTGGAGTGAGTGAAAATGACTTCTCCCACTTTGTTTTTGGTTTTATTGGCAAAAAAGAGTGGAAATGAGAATGTACAAAATGACCTCTAGCTAAAGTTAGGCCATTTTGCATGCAAGGTTAGTGTGGTAATTTGGTAATCAACAAATGAGTTAGTGGGGTTGGAAAGGTCTCCTTTGCCCTTTGAGAGAATAGAAGGGTGATTTGCATGCAAGGGCTTCTATGTAATTTGCTAATTATAACAAATAAAATTTGTAAAGATTTATTTTTATAAAATAAAATACAAGTTCAAAAATTATAAAATTTATACCATAAAATAACTTGGATTTTTAGAAATTTTATAAAATCACTTTTGAAATTTGTGAACAAAATAACTTTTAAAAGAAAATTTCTCCAAGGTTTAGAATATTCCTTATAAATCAAAAATAAGGGAAATAAATAAACTTTTGCTTTGAAAAATCATATACTACATAAAGCAAATTTAAATGCAGAAATTTTCATTCACACAATCAACCATTAAGTATATTCATTCGGCTCTAATATTATACCAAGTCACAAATAATATTACACAAAATGCCGGTCGTAACATCCTCTCCCCCTTAAGGGATTCTGTCCCCAGAATCTAAGAGAACAGATGAGGATACCGGGAACGCATATCAGACTCTAACTCCCAAGTTGATTCTTCGACCTTGGGGTTCCTCCAAAGTACTTTCACTAACTTTACCGACTTATTCCTAAGACTCTTTACTTGCCAGTCGAGTAATTTGACAGGTTGCTCCACAAATGACAGGTCTGCCTGAATTTCTACAGGTTCATATTCTATCACATGGTGGCATCAGGATTGTACTTCTTACAATGACACATGGAACACATTATGCACATGCTGATACTGAGGTGGTAAGGCTAACTCGTAGGCCACCTTCCCCACTTGACTCAAAATTTCAAAAGGACCTATATATCTAGGTGCTAACTTCCCTTTCTTGCCAAATCTAGACAACCCTTTTCTTGGTGACACCTTCAACAAAACGGCTTCGCCTACTTGGAATCTAACATCCTTACGCGCTGGATCCGCATACTTCCTCTGTCTATCTTGAGCAGCAAGCAACCTTTTCTGAATTAACTTGACTGTCTCATGCAACTGTTGTACCAATCCGAGCCTATACTCTTTTCTTCTCGAACTTCATCCCAACTTGTTGGTGATCTACATTTCCGTTCCCTGTAAAAAGCTTCATCATGGTGGCATGCCCAATACGGGAGTGATACGATGTTGTTATAACGAGAATTCTACTAATGGCAAGTGCTCGTTCCAACTTCCATAAAATCGATTGCACACTGTGCAAACATGTCCCTCGATTGTTTGAATTGTCCTTTCGCTCTGACCATCGGTCTGCGGGTGGTAAGCCGTACTCCATGTTCAACTTTCGTGCTAAGACTTTCTTGAAATTACTTTCAGAATCTTGAGTTAAATTGGGGATCTCTGGTCAGGAACTATCGATACAGGTACTCCATGCCTTAGTACGATTTCACGCACATACAGATGAAATCCATTTGTCCAAATGATGACTTCTCATTTATTGGAAGGAAATGCGTCGACTATCGTAAGGCGATCAACTATAACCCATATAGCGTCATGTCCGAATTTCGTTCGCGGTAGTCCCACTATAAAGTCCATAGGAATATTTTCCCATTTCCATTCTGGAATCTTTAGGGGCTGAATTAATCCGCTTGGTCGTTGATGTTCTGCCTTCACTTTCCTGCAAGTATAACACTTTGCAACCCATTATGCCACCTCTCGCTTCATATTTGGCTACCAAAAGTTCTGCTTTAAGTCCCGATACATCTTGGTGCTTCCTAGGTGGATTGAAAATCTTGAATTGTGGGCTTCTTGCAGAATCTCATTCTTCAATTCAGGTACATGAGGAATCCAAATTTTTGAGGGAACCCTTAGTATACCTTGCTCATACCCTTGAGTGCAATCTCTTCTCCAGTTAGTTGATTCTTCTCTTTCTCCATTACTTCTTCCTGACATTTCTTTATCTTTTCCACTAGTGTTGGCTGAAAAGTCATTGCATAACAACTACTTCTTCAACTATTCCACTATTACAAAGTTCCAATCCAAATTTCTTAATCTCTTCAGACAATTCCTTTGGTGTTGCTATCATATTCAGTCTTTCCTTCCTACTCAAAGCATCGGCCACAACGTTCGCCTTTCCAGGATGATAATTTATCGAGCAATCATAGTCCTTGATCAATTCCAACCATCTCCTTTGCCTCATATTGAGATCCTTCTGAGTGAAAATGTACTTTAAACTCTTGTGATCCGTGTAGATTTCACACTTTTCCTCCGTAGAGGTAATGTCCTCCAAATCTTAAGTGCGAACACTATAGCGGCTTGTTCCAAGTCATGCGTCGGGTACTTCAATTCATGCGGTTTTAACTATCTTGACGCATACGCGATCACCTTACTGTGTTGCATTAGCACACAACCCAATCCTTTATGTGAAGCATCGCTGAAAATTACAAAGTTTCCTTGGTCGCCTGGTAGTACTAACACCGGAGCTGTTACCAATCTCTGTTTCAACTCTTGAAAGTTATCCTCACATTCTACATTCCATTCGAACTTCTGATTCTTCCTGGTTAACTTAGTCAATGGCGTGGCGATTTCGAAAAATCCTTGACAAACCTTCTATAATACCCTGCAATCCTAGAAAACTTCGCACTTCTGTAGGTGTCTTTGGCCTCTCCCAACTCATAATCGCCTCAATCTTTGCCGGATCTACTTTACTCCTTCATCTCCAATGACGTGTCCCAAGAATTGAACTTCCTTTAACCAAAACTCACATTTAGAAAACTTGGCATACAACTTCTCTTGTCGGAGTATCTCCAATGCTATCCATAGATGCGGCTTATGTTCTTCTTCCGACTTTGAATAAATAAGGATGTCATCAATAAATACCACTATGAAACTTGTTCAAATACTTTTTAAATACCCGATTCAATCAGATCCATAAATGATGCTGGGGCATTAGTCAATCCAAAAGGCATTACTAAGAATTCATAATATCCGTATCTGGTCCTGAATGATGTCTTGGGAATATCTTCTTCCTTGATCTTTAATTGATGGTATCCTGATCTCAAGTCAATCTTTGAAAAGCACTTTGCTCCTTTCAGCTGATCAAATAGGTCATCTATTCTTGGTAGCGGGTAGCGGTTCTTAATCGTCACCTTATTCAACTCCGATAATCTATACATAGCCGCATACTTCCATCTTTCTTCTTTACAACAGAATATGTGCTCCCCATGGTGACGTACTTGGCCGTATCACTCCTTTGTCCAACAATTCTTGTAGCTGGCTCGCCAACTCTTTCATTTCTGCTGGTGCCATCCTATATGGGGCCTTTGAAACTGGTTCTGTGCCCGGAGCAAGGTTGATCTCGAACTCGATTTGTCGATCTGGTGGTAAGCCTGGTAGTTCGTCTGGAACACATCTGGGAATTCGTTAACTATGGGAATATCTTCTATGCTGGGGTTGCCCCTTTCTGAATCCACTACATAAGCTAGGAACGACTCATAACCTTTTCTAAGTAACTTCTTAGCCTGAACGATTGTAAGAAACAGTTGCTCTTGCCTCTGTCCCTTAAATACTACCTTCTCTCCACTCTTCATCTTTAAATACACTTTCTTGGTCTTACAATTAATCTGGGCGTTATTCTTCCCTAACCAATCCATACCTAAAATTATATCGAACTCTCCAACTTGAAAAGTATCAAGTCGGCTGAAAACTTATACCCCGAAATATCAATCTCATACTTCGATAGAGTTGACTCACAGGAATCTTCTCTTGGTTTGCAATTACCACATTTACTACCTCCTTCATAACCATTTAATCACATTGAAGTTTATCAACAAAAGTTTCTGATATGAAAGATCTCATTGCTCCCGAATCAATCAATACCTTAGCTTCGACATTATTTAGTAAAAGTGTACCTGCTATCACCTCAGAGTTCTGAACAGCGTCCTTCATTTTCAATCGAATGTCCTTGTTGTTGCTTGCAGAGTTGTTGTAGGTGGTGGAAGGTAATGCCAATACCTCAGCTGGCACGCTTGCACTGGTACTTGCCACATTCATTAGAGCTTTGACTGGTCCGGTTATCTTGCACTCCTTAGCTATGTGCCCATTCTTTCCACACTTGTAAACATGTAACTCCTGGTTTCGGCATCTTACACTCGTTTGCCAAATGTCCTTTCTGGTTGCACCTATAGCATGTCATGCTCAGCTTATTACACACTCTGGGGTGCCTTCTTCCACAATGCTTGCATTCCGGTCTCTGGAATCTGTTTTCTTCCAACTTGCCCTTGACTTGTCTGGTTGTTCCCTTTCGATTCTTATCTTCTGCCCAAATTCCCCTTCTTTTGAAAATTTCCGCCTTTATGGAATCCAAACCTCTTTACATTCCGATCTTGTGAATTTCCGGCTTCAGACTTGTTCTCCATAAAATGGAACATTCTCTTCTTGTTATCCCTTTCATTTCTTGACTGCATCTCATTATTCTCAATCAGAGCAGCTTTCTGTACTACTCCCGCATAAGTATCAAGCTCAAACATAGCCACTCTATCTCTGATCCAAGGCTCTAATCCTTGTTGAAATCTCCTTGCTTTTTCCTCCTCACTGCTGGTATACTTTATTTCAAACCTTGACAACTCTGTGAACTTCTTCTCATACTCCAGTACAGTCATGTTCCCTTGCTTCAATTCAAGAAATTTAAGCTCCATATGATTTTGCATGTACTTAGGGTAATACTTTTCCAAAAATAACTTTTTAAATCTTTCCTAAAAAACTTGGTGATTTACTTCCATAGCTTTTACTGATTCCCACCAATAGATGACTTCGCCCTTCAAGAAGTAAGTAGCATATGGTGTCTTCTGATTGTCCCCTAACTGTACCAACTCAAAAGCCCTTTCCATTTACTTTATCCATATGTTAGCAATTATTGGAGCAGTGGTATCATGAAATGCAGATGGATTCACATTCTGAAAAGCCTTGAAAGTGACAACTTTTCAAGGTGGTACTGGTGGATCAGGTGGTTGGTGTGGTTCACGGTTATCTTGGTTTTCAAATCGTTGTTGAAGAGTTATTTGTTGTTGAGCTATAGCGTTGGTTTGCTGTTGTAAGGTTTCCAGTAATCGAAGAATATTTGGATCTGTGGTGGCTATGGTTGTTGGGTTCTTCTTTTTGGGTGGCATGATCCCAAAATAAGAGTTATGTCAAAACAGGTATGAATAATGAAATAATTCAGGGTATCGCATGGCATTCTTATTTACATTTGAGGTCAAATTTCAAATTAACAAATATGGTGATGCATATAAAGACGTAAGATAATAGTTGATAGCAAATGGAATGATAGTGCATAATATTGAAAATCTAAAGGTCTCAATATATCAAGATTAGGATAAAGTCTGATTCTAGTATAACATGCTTATTTAAAGGAAACAACTGGGAATTCTACGAAGTCTGATAATACTACAACATGGAAGGTAGATAATGGAAAGAACTAAGGCTCCACTCCATCGGAACGGGGCTTGGTAGTCTTCTCCTCTCGAAGCGTCTTCACAATGCTCTAGAGCTCATCCGCCACCATCTGGATGATATACTGACTGGTACGGTCTCGGTGTGATGGTATTTCCTCAAGCTTAGTATTGACGTACTGAACCAAAGTCTCAAGTCTCGCAGTCATCTGCTCCTTAGGCTTCCCTTCATAGTTTCGGCTGTCCGGATACACATTCTTCAATTGGTCTATCAGTCAGTCATACTTGCCCTGAAGCATGTCAAACTCGCGCCTCAACTCAGCATACACGGAGAAAGCAATAGTGTCGTCCGACCCAGAGGATGATGAGGAGTGCGCCCTTTGCTGACAAACCAATAAGAGGAGTATTAATAATAAATTTACTTAACCTACTCTCTCGCATATTATCTAAAACCTATACATATATCCTATAACCTATTTGGGCTGTCCAGGGACTCTAAACTCTAGCTCTGATACCAAAACCTGTCACACCCCCAACTTAACAAACATAATATATAACTATTACAATATTTAAAAGAGAGTAATTATATCTGAATCCAAGATCTTATAGTTTAGGGTTTGGAATAGCCCAACACTACTAACTATTATAACAAGTTTTAACATTGAGTCCTCACACAAAACTATCTCTTATTCTACCTGAGCTCAGATATACGCATTGGCGTCACAAGTCTTACGTGTTGTCTGCTTAAATCTAACCATAGCTGCTAGCTGTAATATCAGGGTTAAATCAAGGAGTGAGCCAAATGCTCAACAAGTGCTAAACAATATGGTACAAAACATAAATCAAATTATATATATTAAAGAATGACAGTACGAAGACATAACCAATAATAACAAGAGATAAAACTTTGGGTGATGGCATCATTTGCTTGAATCAAAACATTTTTCAAAATCATATCTTAATCAAAATCATTTTATGACGCTACGGATTACAGCCGGTGATCAGCCATGAAGTAATCCCGAACCTCGCTGGGTTCTAAAACATTAATGGGATCCCTAGGCAACTTTTAAGCCTACAATATAAGTATGGAAAGGACTCGCGTCTCAGTCCAGATCCACTATTCAAAGAAAGCATTTATCCCCCTTTGGGATTGAAAATCCATATTTTAATCATTTCAAAAACTGATGCCGGTTGATAAAAAAATTATCTTAAACAGTAAACATTTTTATCAAAGGGTTGAAGTTTGACTTGAAACACTGAGATTATGTTCACTAAATCTTAGGGCCAAGATCCACTAGACTTCACTCTTTCAGGGTAATTGAAAGGTTTTCATTTACAAGAATTTTGGCAAGGAGATTTAGTTGGGTTTTTGGATAATAGGAAAGAGGAATGCCAAACTAGGCTTAAAGCAATGGTTTTAGACAAGGTATAGGTATTAGAACATCAAGAAGATAAGCATCACTGGTTACAAGTATACTAGAGGTGTTAAGGTATAAAGAAAGTGATCATTAGCTTAAGGTACATCAGGGTGTCAAACTTTAGGGTAAGAATAGGGTTATCAATCAATCATAAGCAACTTTAAAGAATATCTGGCTTTTAGGTATCAAGGAAAAGTTTCTATTGGGGTTCAAGCATCCGGGTGAGATGTTCAAGACTTCTCAGGGATCAATAGCATGTTAAATAAAAGGGTCAATCAAGTATTATAACGAATCTTTATTTTATCAAGGCATTCCAATGACTCTGATATACTAGCATGATACGACTTTTGATCTACTTGCAATAAGTACTTGAGGGTTCATGGCATTTCTATATATTACTAAGATAGATTTGAGAATCACGTTGTTCACGTATAATAAGATAATTCAGGATACTCGCATCATATATATAAAAGCTAGTTATCATACATTCACAGTGTAAACGAAAAAGCAGGTTGAATCATTTGCCTTGAGAAAGGCTGGACTGATCTGGAAGGTGGGAGCAACTGGAAGCTTTACTCGACATTTATGGCAATTTTACCCTCGTCTCGAGATCCTACATAAATAATAATAACCTCATTATAATATATTCTCACCAACTCAAACTATTTACAACCCGAAATTAAACACAAATGACACTTAGGCTTATATGCTCGCAATTTATAATCACCTTATAAATACAATAGTACACATAACCATATATACTCACATACCATATTATAATACCAAATAATATCACACACACAATAATGCAACACTAGGCTTGGATGATCTCGATCCCCAACACTAGGCTTGATCGCTAAACTAGACAAAATCTTCAACTTTGGTCTCCTAACTCGATGTGCCTTTACTAAACTATCCAAAACCTATTGACCATCGCTTGGGCCTTTGACTCTACTGGTTTTACGCTATCTTGTAACTATAGTGGTCAACCTAGGTCTCACTCATAAGTGCTGTAAAACTATGTGATAAGTGAAAGTGCTTACTAAGGAAAATTTCAGAATGATATCTATGGTTTATTGAGTGCATTAGACACTCTTGCATTACAAGTTTACCTCCAAAACTTTTACACTAGACTCTTCTGACCATAAGGCATCTCCCAAACTCGATGTGGTTCAAGGGCCTAGCTTGGGCTTCCTTGGGCCTAAGCTTAAAGTCCATGGTTCTCCTATTTTTCTAGGCAGAAAATGCCCTGACTTGAACTAACTTGTGACACATGGTTCTAACTCAAATCCTATGAACTATGGCTGGAAAAACTCCTCTGACACTCCCTCTAACTAAGGGTCAACAGGGCCTAATGAGGGCCTACCCATGACATGGTCAAAACTTCCTATTTCTAAGTTACAACAAAACTGTCCCCTGCTGGACAGATTTTGTGATTCCACTCGTGCACCTAACCAAACGACTTATAAACCTCCAACAAACACCTAAAACCTTTTATATACTCCTAGTTCTAGCTTCTGGTGGCTTGGGCTTCAAAGTGCACAACAAATGCTCAATCAAAACTTCCCCATAAACTAGTGCATCAAATCTGGAAAAAAATTGCAACCACTAACTATTCTCCTTCCACCTTGACTCTCGCTTAACAACCAAGCATCCAACCCTTACCAAAGCAAAACTAGTGCATTAATATCCTAAAATAGTGTCTCAACAGGAGTGGAGATCATCCATGCCCAAGAACAACAACATGCACCTAAAAAATATAACATGCAACTCATGGAAAAACACTTACCAAGATTTCGACTAGGCATAAAGTTTAAATTCTTGCAAATTTGACTTATACCTATTGCTCATCCTTAATAATCATGAAATATATCTTCTCTTATCTATTAATAAGAAATACACCATGGAAACAATCTATCTCAAGTACAAATATTTCGAATTTATAGATTTTTAAACATATAAACATGATTTCGAAAAGAGTAGCATGCACAACATAGTTGATTATCATTTTAACATCTTAAAACTAGCATGCATGGCTAAATATGATTATATAATGAAATTTCAGTAGCATGCAAAGGATTTTAAATCATGGTTTCTTCATAAAACACTTAGTTAGCACATATATAAAATATATCTCATAGAGAGCTCTTGAATTCACAAGAATCAAGAGTTTCTCTTTGGAGATCACACAAGAACTACACATGCAACCATGAAACTTCATCTTCCAAGTCACAAAACTCTTGGGAAGTATATAAAATAAATGTAGGTGGAAGATTTACACTAGGGAAGATGAGAAATGGAATGTAAATGGAAGGGAGTGGGGGATGGGGGGCTTCGGCCGAGAGCAACAAGGGAGGGAGGGCAGGAGAGAAAAATGAGGTGTGTTGGAGTGTGGAGTGAGTGAAAATGACTTCTCCCACTTTGTTTTTGGTTTTATTGGTAAAAAGAATGAGTGGAATTGAGCATGTACAAAAATGTCCTCTAGGTAAAGTTAGGCCATTTTGCATGCAAGGTTAGTGTGGTAATTTGGTAATTAACAAATGAGTTAGAGGGGTTGGAAAGGTCTCCTTTGCCCTTTGAGAGAATAGAAGGGTGATTTGCATGCAAGGGCTTCTATGTAATTTGCTAATTATAACAAATAAAATTTTTAAAGATTTATTTTTATAAAATAAAATACAAGTTCAAAAATTATAAAATTTATACCATAAAATAACTTGGATTTTTAGAAATTTTATAAAATCACTTTTGAAATTTGTGAACAAAATAAATTTTAAAAGAAAATTTCTCCAAGGTTTAGAATATTCCTTATAAATCAAAAGTAAGGGAAATAAATAAACTTTTGCTTTGAAAAAAATTCATATACTACATAAAGCAAATTTAAAATGCAGAAATTTTCATTCACACAACGCACAACCATTAAGTATATTCACATTCGGCTCTATTATTATACCAAGTCCACAAATAATATTACACAAAATGCCGGTCCTAACAGTTTCCTCATACCCAACTCCCTTATCATTCCTCAAACTCTATTGCCTTTATATTCCTTTCAACTTCAATTTCTTTTTATTTTCCTTTCTATTACAATCATTTCATGAACCCATTAATCATTGACTTCAAACATCACGTCGTTCTGGGATTCGTGTCTTTCTTATTATAACCTCTGGCCCCGTGTCTTTCTTGGCCTTTCACCAGCGGGTGGCCTCTCTCTTAGGAAGGTAATTGACAAAAAAAGTCTTTTGTGCTTCATCAATCATTTAAAATATAAAATCATTCCTCTATTTCCTTTAGCAAGGCTCTTGCCTCAGCTAGGCCAGCTTGTTCCTTGGAACTCTGAGAGCTTAGCGACTTAAAGGTCATGAAAGAATTTCACACCATATTGTTTCCTCAGGGTGGTGTTTGGGGGTAAAAGTATTAGTTTTGTTTAGGCAGGTCCATGAATTGCCTCATAGGAGTACCGTCTTGGTGCTCCTTTCCTTGCTCGAGTTCTATTTTATCAGTCTAAATATTTCTTCCTATTCCCCATAATCGGGGTCATCTTATATTTTAAAATCCTCATTTTCCACTTTATTATATTTAGGTTCCTTATATCTTGATTGCAACCTCCCTGATTATCACATTCAGGGTTTGCCCCAAATCTTATTCCTACTGGTGGCATAATGCTTGGAAATTGTTTTTGAGAATCTCTTGATATTTGTCTTACTTTGCTTAAGTCTTTCCCTCGTTCAGTCCTTACATGATCGTAATTTATGAATTCTCAAGTTCTATAACTTCATGACACTCTTAAGTGTTAATAGTGCAATTAACAATATTAGCTTATCACAAACAAACTGATCTGAACCGAAAGGAATGAATATATACATAACCATTTGTTCGAGGGTACAACAACTGAACACATAAAAGAGAATTACATCATTTGATCTGATCACTTCTATCCCAAAAGTACTGCCCAGATAATCATCTAGTCATTAAAAGTACTCATTCATAACTTAGGCTAATCCTCCAAAAGCGGTACTATATGAAATCCTTGTCTGATCGCTCTGACTATGCATACTATTATGGATCATGAAATACAGGCACACACAATATCCCTAACATGCTCCATTAAAGCGGTGATGAGGCCTAAGATAGTCGCAAGTAGAGCTGGATCGATCTTTCCCTCATGATGGCCTCTAGCTGTAATTCGGGTGGTAGCCTTAATCCTGTCCATGCTATAAGCTAATCCTGCCGGAAGTACCCCGCCTTCAATCCTTGGTGCAGTAAGTCGATCCAATAGATCACTTCTAACATTACGGGCCTCAGACAGGCCACCCAAAGTCATATAATAATCAACGATAAGAGAAGCCTGAACGGTAGCATCTATCATTCTATGGGGTGCAGGAGGTGCAGACCCAGGAGATCCAAATGGATAACCAAGCACGGTATCAGGTGACAATGGTGCAGGAGATAAAAGTGGCATTTCCTCAGTAGGTGCTGGGCTCTGTATAGGGGAGGGAACAGGAATTGGTGGAACCTCATGGATGTCTACAGGAACCTCCTGGAGAGGTTCGAATACTGGTATAACTGGGCCATGGAAGGCCCCGCTCCATCTGCCCTCACTATTCGTTATGCCCTTGGTAACTCTCCATCCTCTGGTGCCGCCCTTGCGACCATCCTAGCTCTGGTAGTTTCCCTAACTACGATCCTTAATTCCTCAACGATCATCTCTTCAGTCTTATCAGGATCCTCCACGAGATCCTCCTTAGCAACAATCCCCTCTGGGATAACATCCTCAACCGTAACATTCTCAATATGAATCTCATACGGTCCCTCGTTAGGGTATTCTATAGGATTCATAATCTGATCCCCAACATGTAGTAACACATCCTCATGCTGATGCTCCTGAACCTCAGGGTTCGGTGCCCCGTTGCCCTATACGATATCGAACTATGTTACTATCATGGTATTTATAAGGGTTCCCATAAGGGTTTTAACTGTCAGTACTATGTTAGGTAGCCCGATTATGAACTTGGCAAGAGTTCTTATTATCTAAGTGAACTTATCATTTTAACAACACATCATCTCTGAGGTTTATAACTCTTAGCTCTGATACCATTTCTGTAACACCCCCAAATCCGGGGTCGGGGATCTGGGTCGTTATGAGTTCTATTTCCCTTAATAACACTCAATATTAATAAACAACCAACTACTGCGTACTGTGACACAACAATATACACATACACCACAAGTTATAGTCTCGGAGATGAATACCAAAAATAACACAAGTCATTTTATTCCACAATTACAAACCATTACACCTTAAAAGGGTTTCTGAATAAATTTACATTTTCCTTGCCATTATTACAGTTCATAAATATACATCAGTCTGTACATCAACAGTTGAAAACCTAGCCTATTGGTAGCTCCTACCTCAGCTACAGTGTCATCCACGCCTACATGAAACTGCGGAATGTTTCCTATCCTCTTGCGAATTGGGAGCTTAGTCATGTTCATTTTGTCTATATATTATTATGTGACTAAAGAAGAAAGCAAGGGAGCAACAAGCCCACCAAAATAATATGTATAAGGATTAACAATATATGAGCATTCCCATCATAATACTCATGAAAGTCTTGGTCACGAAGAAATGAGCCAAGTTTGATACCTTAATGCGATGAAGTTGCAAAATATTCAGTATATATATCCATATATACTTCTCAAAATCTTTAAAACCCTCTGACATGTATAATATACACAGAGTTCCAGTTTATAACAGTATAAAATATTATTGCAAGGTGATCTCATATATCTAACCTCGTCTCAACGTTTTTCTGAAAATCTTTGTCTTGCATAAGATAATCAATAACTAGATATAAGTTGAAAAGATGAAGTTACAAGATACTCCAATATACTTGTATCTTTTCCGAATACTACTTGAGCTACCACCGTTCAAGGTATAATCAGTTTCAAAAGTTCACCACTTAGATGAGACTACAAGATAAGACTTGGATAGATTCAATCTTTGAAATATCATTCAAAAGAAATGAAGTTACGAGATACTTCATTAAGTCCAAATATATATACACTTATATATATATATATCTCATACTTCCCTTGAAAACCTCTGTTATGAAATTTATAAACAGAGTTTTAATATCCAATGAATTTGGTAAGAAGAAAGCTTTGACATAAACCCGATATCTTGCTGATCAGGCAAAGATACCAATTAAGTAACCTTTTCTACTGTAGATGGATGAATTCCTCTCCGGTCATCACCCTGATCGCATTAGGACCTCGTGCTAGACCGTTACTCGGCCACTCACGCATGGATGGACTGTCACCCAGCCTCTTACACCTTCATAGACAATACCCCGACCTGTCGCTTATGCCGACTCAATTAGATGGACTTACTTCCCGAACATTGGGCAAGTAATTAAATTGTTTTCTCAAATCAGCAACCTCGTTGCGAATATAAAATACACCACAGAGCCGGATCTCTTAGATTTTTGACCGAGTATTCAAGTCCACTTCAAAATGAAGATCTTAAACTTTGAAAACGAGTTTTTGGATCTGCTCTAACTTTTGAAATCATTTTGAAGACTCGAAAACATTTTAAAGAATGTTTAGAGTAATGATGATTTAATAAAATAAATCAGTCTCGATATATTAGAAAATATCTGAATATTATTATTTAAATAATATTCCCCTACGGATAATCTTTATAAAAATAATTGAAGTAGAAGTTTTAAAACTCATACTTGAAATGAATAATAAATAACAAAAGATATACTTATACGAAAGTACGATCTTTATTTGAATAATCGAAAATAAGTTTGATTATTATTCAAAACTATCAGATATACCTTATTCGATTAATAGTTATAGAAACCTATATATATATATTATACTCGGGAACATCGACTCCCGATTTAGAAAAATGTTCACCTTTGGGTCCCCTATACTAAGGGTATACGCAACTACTACTTATCTCTAGCATAGGTATTATGCAGTTATAATCAATTAAATTGATAACAAGGTATCAATATTACAAAACAGGCATGCATATATGTCATATCAACATGCTCCAATATATCGCAAGATTTGCTAATAACAATCATGCACTTATCGCAAGATAATGCATCAATATATTTACATCACAACAACAGTATAACGGGTAGAAAACTTGCCTGAGTGACTGGGGGTGGTAAAAGGCCTGGGGCGAGTCTGGTAACCTATAAAAAACATATAAGTTGGAATTAAACCACGGTCACTTAAGAAACTAGTCTTTAACCAATTAGACCCTAACGTTCGCTTTTGCGCTAAACGATTCACATAAGTCGCTCGAGTACCCTCAGCTCCACCATTTTTAATAAATTAACCGTTATGAATTTTAAGGCGACGCTTACAAGAATACTCTTACAACTGACCCTTTAACCTTACATAATTGTTTCTTACTCCAAATAGTCATTTAAGGACCTTAACCAAGGTTTCAAAGTAAGGCGAGGGGAAATGGTTCATTCGTGAAATGTCGTTACTTAAAACGGTCGTTTCTCCTAAACCGTACATCGAATTCAAGCGAACCACATATCAAAACAAATCTTATGACACAATCTAGCTAAACATGGCAAAGTCAAAGATTCAGGAGTTAGCTCTCTGTACCGAACACTAAGAACAAGCAGTTGTATGAAAACGGGCATTACGACGGCTATGTTTACGCGATTACCAAGTTTTAAACCACTCCAAACAACCACAATTCAACTCACAACCACCATCACAACCAAATTTCACCCAAACCTTACTACATCAGTCCCAAACCTCAAGATTGTCCAATTCATTCAACCACAAACATGAATTACTAACTATACTTAAGTTTCATTAACTATAAACAAAATTCCATCATCCAAATCACTACAAATCCAATCCAAACTTTAAACACACAAGAATCATACTTCTCATTTACTATAACAATCAAAAACCATTCCTAAAACTCAGTAAAGTTAGGGTTTGAAGTTTTATACCTTCTTGAAGCTTCCTTACACAACACAAGAACTTTGAAAGCCTAAAAGAACCTTGATCCTTGCTTGTATAACCTTAAACTTTCATAAAAAATCAAGAAAACTAAAGTTATTTCTTGAAAGTTACTATTCACCATCTTCTTCCTTGATTTATTGGAAGAGATTCATGAAGAATTGAAGCTTAAACTCCTAGGATATGTTTATCTAATAATCAAGAAGCTAAGGAATTTACCTTGGATTTGTTTATGAAGTGAAGCTTGAATTCTTGAAATTTTTCTTCCTTAGAATGAAGAAAGCTGAGAGCAATGTTCTTGGGAGGATGTTTTTCTTTGTTGATTGTGTTTGTGGTGGAAAATGGAAGTTGAATTAGATATTTGGGTGGTTAATTGGATGATTAAAGTGAGTGGAGTGTGATTAAGCATGACATCACCTTGGTGACTTCATCATTTGCCACTTGTCATTACTTGGTGGTGGAAGCATCTTTTAAGCTAATCCTTTCTTAATTGCTTGACCATCATCCTTAATCCTTGCACTAATATCTCTTGCATTACTTGTCGTTTAATTATTTTATGACTCGTTTATCGTTTGAGGGATCATATCCAGGATCTTATTACTTGGGTTCCCCTAAACCTTTCTCAATATTTTATATTCCTTTTATGATCCTCTCTTATAATCCTTGAATTTAAATCCTTTTAATCATGTTACCTTATACTCAATTCTTTCGGTATCTGGTGGTTTTTCGGGAAAATCAAAGTGTTCGAATTTGGATTCTGACGATCTTTACATACACTTATATACCATATAGAGTACTAATAAGATCTCAGAATATCAATAAAAGAACTCCTACATAGTTGACATGAGAAGTTTTTTTAATCAGTATAATCAGCAAAATCACTATTCATAAGGCTTTCAAAAAAAGTCCAAAATTTTTGGGGTTATTACAGTGGGCTAACTAGCTCAACAAGTCACAATGACAATATTGAGAATAAACAATGATCAAATGAAATGAGTTAAGGTATCAAGTTTCTTATTAAGCAATGATTAGAATTGGATATTCACTTTTATTTTAAAAACCAAGGTTAGGTTGCTGATCAGTCACGCACTAATCCTGTGCAAGGCACACAGCTCTGCTCCATATACTGGATCTAAGGTACACAATGGCCTAATACGACCACGAATCTGGTCTAACCACGAATCTGGTCCACATATAGAAAATCATCCAATTCTATTACAATAACAGAATAAATAACGTAAATTAATAAATAGAATTATAAACAACATTCATCTCAAAGCATAAGGTGATTCATAACACCATAAAGGTATAAGAAGGTGTGTATAAGGATTGGCTTTCACTTTCAGCCTATAAAAGAATCAGATAATAGAAGAACAAGGGTTTAATGGTTACAAGGATTAGTCTTCTGATGTACAAGGTATGATGGTTTGTAGGTTAAGAAAATTTCGTTCAGTGATCTGTATAGGGTTTATATGTATTTGTGGAGTAGTATCGTATATAGGTGATTCGTATTTGGGTATTTACAAGGAATAGAGCTTACGACTCAAGATCAATAAGTAAAATCAGGTTTTAGGGTTAAGTACTTCAAAGCACTTGCAATATAAAACATGAACTATTTGGAATACTAAGCAACATATTTCAAGAAAGGTTCAGAACACTTGCCTTATCTCAACTGGCTTTCACTTCACTTACTCTCGTCTATCGTTTCTATTTACTGACTATCTGTTTTCCCTTTCTACGCTTCGATTCCTCTGCTAGACCTCATAAGTATTTATCAATACTCATTTTCACTTTATTTTATTTGTTACAAGCTTCTATCTACCATTCGTTTCACCCAAATCCGACATACAAATTGAAAGTTACGATAAAAACCGTCAAACAATAAACACAGAAGCATATTATACATCAATCAGATCACATATAGCATATAGCACGTAAGATATTCGATAAAAATGATTTTTCAAAGAAGATTCGGGGTTAAAATGATTTTCCGAGTATTTAATACGAATTTTTGAACATTTTTTGGAATTAGAATGGATCAGAGAATCATTTTATAAACAACTAACAAGGTTCCAATACCTGAATCTAATTTTAAAATCATTTAATAATATTAT
The DNA here is from genome assembly GCF_009905375.1 of Apium graveolens. Classification (NCBI taxonomy): domain Eukaryota; kingdom Viridiplantae; phylum Streptophyta; class Magnoliopsida; order Apiales; family Apiaceae; genus Apium; species Apium graveolens. The sequence continues at coordinate 19,935 of NW_027421692.1, forward strand.
CGAGCCTTGAACATAATTTAAAATAATATTTTAAGGCTCGAAACTATTTTTCAGAATTTTTAAATCAAAAGGAATAATTAAATCTAATTAAATAATCAATTAAAATTAATTATTAACTAATTAAATCAATTAATCAATTAAAATTTAAATTAATTGACCAATTAAATAATTAATTATTAACTAAAATTAATTAATTAAATAATTCAGATTTATTTTTGAATCAAAAATAATTTTCAAAATTAAAATATTAAATTTTGGAATTTTAAATAAATAAAAACGAATTTCTAAAATTGAAATAAATAGAAAATATAATTTTAAACAGGAATCCAAAATTTGTAATATTTTGAAACTCCAAGGACCTAACTGCAATTTTTGCAGAGATCGCCGGAGTTCACGATTCCGGCGACCTCTAGCCACTAAACTGTCCAGAACTGATCTGCAGGCTACCATGAACTTATACATGCAACCAAATCAAGCAAACAATCAAGGATTTGGCCGGAAAAAGTCCAAGAAACTCATCGTCGCCGATGAGCTCTGTTTTCTCCAATCTGATCGGTCTAGGAATTCTCCCATGATTTCAAATACATGATTCGACTACTGGAATCATTCTAAACACGATAGTGTCAACCATTTCATCAATAATCCCTAGATCAAAAATCCCTAATTTTCAATTAAGAACATTTATACGGGTTATAAACCCTAATTTCAAAATTCGAAAATTAAACCAAATTTTGAACATGTTATCGAACTCCAAATTCAACATATGATATACCAAAATGACCAGGATCAAATTATCTACAATATGCAAGCATAAAATCACACAAACAAATCAAAATCACACAAATAAATCAAAATCAAAAATTCATAATTAAACCAAAATTAATTCAAATATAAATAAAATTATAGAAAAATACCTGATGATTCTGCTGTAGTATGGGTTACAGATTCTGAAAGTACTTCTCAAGACCTTCATTTTGGTTACTCACACGCTTGATTTCGATTTCGCTAACGCCTTCATTTTCTGGTTTAATTCTCAAGAACACGACTAATTTTAGGATTTTTCTCTGAAAAATATATATTTTTATTATTTGATAATGATTATCTGTACAAAATAAAATACGGTAAGGGCTATTTATATATACGGAATGTGACGGCCTCAACCCCGGGGTCAGGAGTTGACGTCATTAATAACAATATTAACAACATAACATAATCCAACTCAACATTATTATATAAACACAACCCCTTTTTCCAAGATCTTTTCCAGGTTTAAGTATGACTTAGGTTACAACCATCACAAAACCAACTTACTAAAGACAATCCAAACAATACTATCCTCGTTCAGCAACTCAACAGACCCGCTTGGGTCCAACATAACTATCTCAGAGGAGCCTGACACGGAAGGAACTGGAACTTTGCCCTGACTAACACGGGAGAATCCCCTAGGCATCTGCAATACATATATAAAACATTTTGCAAGGGTGAGCAACCAATTGCTCAGCAATACCACTATATGAATAATAATCAAAAGCAGTTTGTGATAAACAGTTATAGGAACGTAAACCATAGCTCTCTAGAAAACAAGTAAAACATGTATGAACTGGATATCAAAACTAGCATGCTCTGTAAAACCAAATCATTAGTTGTGTGCTGTGCATAAATATCAATTTCAATTTTAGCATGCTTCTTTTATTTTTAAATCTTTCGTCCCATCGCAGGACCCATAAAACCATTTGTCCTGTTACGGGGACCCAAAATCATTTGTTCCGTTACGGGAACCATAAAACTTGTCCCATCACAGGACTTATAAAACTTGTTCCTCTCCGGGAACCTCAAAATCACTTGCTCAGATATAAAAGTATTGGATGATCCCTGGTGAGACAGCTGATCAGGCTATCCTATGAACTTGTTCTGGAACTCAGAGACTAGCTAGGTCTCTGTCACGCTGGGCTGGTGGTTATAATATGTAATAACCCCAATTTTTGGAAATTTTTGAAACCCTTATGAATAGTGATTTTGTAGATTATGCTGAATAAGAAAACCTTTCATGCCACACTAGGTAGGGGTTCTTTTATTGATCTTCTGGGATATTATTAGTACTCTATGTGGTATATAAGTGTATGTAAAGATCGTCAGAATCCAAATCCGAACACTTTGATTTTTCCCGGAAATCTACTAGATACGGAAAGAATTGAGTATAAGGTAACAGGATCAAAAGGATTTAAATTAAAGGATTATAAGAGAGATCATAAAATGATTATAATGTATTGAGAAAGGTTAAGGAAACCCAAGTAATAAGATCCAGGGTATGATCCCTCAAACGATAAACGAAAACGAAAGTTAAGCGAACCGTATAACAGATCAGCGGTCATTAGCCAAGTAATTAGAAGCTAATCAAAGAGATTAGAGGGGATGATGTCATCCAACCAATGAGAAGAGGACAAAGGAGGGAGGGTGACATCACATGATGACATAAGCATGACATAAGGGAAGGAATTGTTGGATGATTGTGAACCACACAAAAATTACCATGGTAAAAAGGTAACAAAGCAAATCAAAAGCAACCAACCAAGCCAAAACATTTCATTTTCACCAAAAAAACAAAAAGCTATCTCATTTCTTCATCAAGCTCTCGGCTTTTTACATTTTCAAAGGAAAGAAAAATCCAAAACCAAGATCCAAGCTTTGTTAAATCATGAGGTAATTATCTAAGGTTCCTTATACATAGATATAGCTATCCCATGAGTTTAAGCTTCTAATTCCTTCACAATCTCTTCCAATAAATCAAGGAAGAAGATGGTGAATAGTAACCTTCAAGAAATAACTTTGGTTTTCTTGATTTTTATGAAAGTTCAAGGTAGCTTAAGCATAGATCAAGGCTTCCATGGGCATTCCAAGGATCTTTCATTGATTAAAAGCTTCAAGGAAGGTATAACTCTAAATTATCTTAGCATTAAGTTGTTTGGTATTTAATGATTATGATGATGGAATGATAGGTTAAGTGTAGTAGTTGTTTGGTCATGTTGGGATCTTAGTTGTTAAGTGTTTTTGTTGATTTTGGGAGTTAAGATTAGCACAAGTTGTTCTTGATGATTCATGGTATGATTTGGGCTTGGTTTAAATGGTTTAAAGTGGTGGATGAGTGATATTGTCATATGGTTGTATTGGGATTGATTGGTGATGGTTTGGTGGTTGATTTGGAATGGTATAAATTTGGGAAATCGCGTAAACATAGCCGTCATAATGTCCGATTTACTTTAGGCTGTTTTTGTTCTTAACATTAGGACCCGTGAACTCACTGCTAGGTTTTGACCATTGCCATGATTAGATAGTTCATGTTACGAGCTTCGTTTTGATATGTAGTTCGTTTGATTCCGATGTACGGTTTAGGAGAAACGGCCGTTTTAAGTAACGACGTTTCGCGACCGAACCATTACCCCTCGCCTTACTTTGAAACCTTGGTAAAGGACCTTAAATGACTAATTGGGGTATGAAACATTTATGTTAAGTGGATTAGGCACTTGGTAAGGTACTCGCGAAAGAATCTCCTTAAAACCCTTAATGGTTAATTTATTAAAAATAGTGGAGTTGAGGGTACTCGAGCGACTTAAGTGAATCGTTAAGCGCGAAAGCGAACGTTAGGACTCTAAATAGCTAAAGTCTAGTTTCTTAAGCGACCGGGGTTTAATTTCGACTTATGTTGTTGTTCATAGGTTATCGGACCCACTCTAAGCTTAAGTCCATCCGGGAGCACTCAGGCAAGTTTTCTACCCGTTATACTGTTGTGTGATGTATATGTGTATATGCATGATCTTGTGATAAATGTATATTTGTTATTAGCAAATTCTTACGATATATTGGAGCATGTGATATGGTATATATGCATGCGTGTTTCGTATTCTTGATTTATATATCTGTTGGTTCAAATGCTTATTAGTTGCATAATACCTATGCTAGAGATAAGCGGTAATTTGCATATACCCTTAGTAAAGAGGACCCCAAGGTGAACATATTTCTAAACCGGGAGTCGATGTTCCCGAGTATATTATATATATATATTTATATATATATAGATACAGTTTTCAACACTATTGATCGAATAAGGTTTATTCGATAACTTTATATTATTAATATATATTACTTAAATATTCATTCGAGGACTTATGACTCACTTTATATTATTTAATGAATATTACTTGAATGTTCATTCGAGGAATTATGACTCACTTTATATTATTTAATGAATATTACTTGAATATTCATTCGAGGAATTGTGACTCACTTTATATTATTTAATGAATATTACTTGAATATTCATTCGAGGACAGATGACTCCGCTTATATTATTTAATTGAATATTATTTGAATATTCATATGAGGACCTATGACTCCGATTATTTTCTAAAATGTATTCTTTATTTTACTAAAGAATAAGGTATCGATAATCAAACTTATTATTTTGATTATTCAAATAAAGATAGTACTTTCGTATAAGTATATCTTTGGTTATTTAATACTCATTTCAAGTATAAGTTTTACAACTTCTACTTCAATTATTTGTATAAAGATTATTTTTTAAGGGAATATTATTTAAATGATAATATTCAGATATTTTCTAATATATCGGGACTGATTTATTTCATTAAATCAGCATTACTCCAAACATTCTTAAAAATGTTTTCGAGTCTTCAAAATGATTTTAAAAGTTAGAGCGGATCCCAAAACTCGTTTTCAAATTTAAGATCTTCCTTTCGAAGGGGATTTAAATACTCGCTTTTAAATTAAGGGATCCGGCTCTGTGGTGTATTTATATTCGCAACGAGGTTGCTGTTTTGATAAATGAATTGATTACTTACCCAACGTTCGGGAAGTAAGTCCATCTATTTGAGTCGGCATAAGCAACAGGGGCTCAGTGGGCGTCCATGAAAGTGTAAGTGGCTCAGTGGGAGTCCATCAAATGCGTAAGTGGCTGAGTGGCAGTCCAACATAAGGTCCTATTGCGGCCAGGGTGATGACCAGTGGGGAATTCGTCCATCTACTAGTAGAAAAGGTTACCTATTGGTATCTTTGCCTGATCAGCAAGATATCAGGTTTATGCCAAAATTCTTTCCTTTCCAAATTTATTGGATATTGCAATTCTGTTCATATTTTACATGACAGAGGTTTTCAGGAAACGTATGTATATATATAGGTTTATATATATATCGCGACTTAATGAAGTATCTCGTAACTTCATTATTTATAATGATATTCAAAGATTGAATCTATTCAAATCTTGTCTTGTAGTCTCATCTATGTGATGAACTTTTGAAAGCTGATTATAACTTGAACGGTGGTAGTTCAAGTAGTATTTAGGAAAGATATAAGTATATTGGGGTATCTTGTAACTGCATCTTTTCAACTTATATCTGGTTATTGATTATCTTATGCATGACAAAGATTTTCAGAAAAATGTTGAGACAAGGTTAGATATATGAGATCACCTTGCAACGATATTTTTTTATACAGTTATAAACTGGAACTCTGTGTATATTATGCATGGAAGAGGACTTCCAAGATTTTAAAAATGTATATATACATATATAATGAATATTTTGCGACTTGGTCGCGGTAAGATATCAAACCTGGTTCATTTCTTTTGACCAAGACTTTCATGAGTACTATGAGAATGCTCATATATTGTTAATCATTATACATATTATTTTGGTGGGCTTGTTGCTCACCCTTGCTTTCTTCTTTCATCACACAACATCAGATAGACAAGATGAACAGGACCAAGCTCCCAATTCACGAGCGGATAGGAAACGTTCCGCAGTTTCCTATAGGCGTTGATGTCGCTGTAGCTGAGGTAGGAACTACCAATAGGCTAGGCTTTCAACTTTTGATGTACCAGATTTATGTATATTTATGAATTGTAATAATGGCAAAGAAATGTAAATTTATTCAAAACCCTTTTAAAGTGTATTGGCATATAATGGTGGAATAAAACGTCTTGTGATTATTTTTGGATATTCATCTCTGAGACTATAACTTGTGGTGTGTGTATTTATGGTGGGGTCACAGTACAGAGTAGTTGATTATTTATTAAGATTGGGTGTTATTAAGGAAAATGGAACTCGTGACAACCCGGATCCCCGACCCGAATTTGGGGGTGTTACAGAAATGGTATCAGAGCTAAGCATTATAAACCTCAGAGATGATGTGACGTTAAGATAATAAGTTCACTAAGATAATAAGAACTCTTGCCAAGTTCATAGTCGGGCTACCTAACGTAGTACTGACAGTTAAAACCCTTATGGGAAACCCTTATAAATATCGTGATAGAAGCGTAGTTCGTTATCGTAGATGGTAGCGGGACTCCGAACCCTGAGGTTGAGGAGCAACAGCGCGATGATGTTTATTACTGATTGGGGGTTGGATTGTGGACCCAATGGAACACCCTAATGAGGGACCGGATGATATTCATATTGAGGATGTAGCGGTTGAGGATATTGTCCTAGAAGGGATTGTTGTTGAGAAGGATCTCCTGGAGGATCCTACCAAGACTGAAGAGATGATCGCTGAGGAATTGATAACTATGGTTAGGGCAACTACCAGAGGTAGGATTGGTCGGTCACTATCGGAGGTTCGTTCAAGTTTGTAAAGATAGTATCCCCCTTTAACGCGGCTTACTCGTAAGACTGAGAAGTTTGAATGGACAGAGAAATACAAGAAAAGCTTTTAACAACTAAAGCAAAGGTTGGTGACGACCCCTATGTGGGCGTTGCCGGATGAAAAAGGAGATTTTGTGAATTGTAGTGATGCTTCACATAAGAAATTAGGGTGCTTCTTATACAGCACAGCAAGGTAATCGCATACGCGTCAAGTTAATTAAGGGAATATAAAGTTCGATATCCCCACCCATGAGCTTGGGCTCATGGCAGTAGTTTTTCCCTAAGGATTGGAGGACTATTTGTATGGAGAGAAGTGCGAGATTTACACAAGCCATAAGTGCTCTAGTGCATTTTCACGCAGGAAGAGCTCAATATGTGCTAGAGGAGGTGATTAGAGCTACTCAAGGATTACGATTATGAGATTCTTTATCATCCAGGGAAAGCCAAAATGGTGGCTAATGCCCTTAGTGTAAAGGAGAGACTCAAGATGATAATGTCTTTGGGAGAGTTGATAAGAGATTTTGAGAAAATGGAAATAGAAGTGAAGGTAACCGGAGCCGGTACCGAAAAGCTGTTTGAGATTGCAATATAGCCCGAATTATTGGAAAAGAACATATTATGCCAGAAAAAAGTGATGAATGAAGGCAGAGAGCCAACAGTTAGATAAAAGATTAATACCGAGAAAGATGATAAGGGAATAATGAGGTATTCCTACAGAATTTGGGTTCCAAATGTTTAAGAGTGTAAGGACTGGATCTTAGATGAAATCCATAGCTCGAGGAATAAGATTTAGGGCAAACCCCGAATGTGATAGTCAGGAAGGTTGCCATTAAGAAAGAAGGAGTCCATAACATAATGAAGTGGGAAAACAAGGATTTTAACGTATAAGATAACCCCAAGTATGGGAGAAGGATGAAACATTTCATACTAAGGAAATAGAAAGTCGAATAAGGAAAGGAGACCTGAGACGGTACTCCTATACGACAATTCATGGACCTGTCTAAAGAGAACTTAGATTATTATCCCCAACCACCACCCTGAGGGGACAGTGCGGTGGGAATTCTTTCAGGACCTTTAAGTCGCTAAGCCCTCAGAGTTCCAAGGAACAAGCAAACCCAGTCGAGGCAAGAGCCTGGCTAAAGGAAATATAGGAATCATTTGAGATTCCAAATGATGGACGAATCACAAAAGACTGTTTTTGTCACTTACCCTCCTAAGAGAGGGGCCACCCGCTGGTGAAAGACCAAGAAAGGCACGGAGCCAGAGGTTAGAATAAACTGATTAAAGTTTAGTCAATTATTTTCGGGAAAGTAATTCCCAAGGTTATGGAGAGAGTGTAAAAGCTTTAGAGCCAGAACAAAGGCGGACGAGTATGATGAAATATGAAGCTAAGTTGTAAAAGTTGTCAAGATTCGTTCGGAGGACAAGAATCCCAGAACGACGTGATGTTTGAAGTAAATAATTAGTGGGTTCAGGAAATGATTGTAAGAGAAAGAAAAATAAAAAGAAACTGAAGTGGAAAGGAATATAAAGGCAATAGAGTTTGAGGAATGATAAGGGAGTTGGGTATGAGGAAACCCTAAAGAATCATGGTAATAGAAATAGAAAAGTATGTGATAGTCAGGATGATGATGATTCACTATGAGCTAAAGTTGATGATTGAAGGAATAAGAGATACATATATTTTATCCCCTGTAAGTTGGGAGGATTCAAGGAACCCTTGAGATAGTTCGAAGGATAAATTATGAGACGCAGATAGACTGAGGAGACAAGAACGTAAGAAATTAGGAAAATTGGATGAAGGAAGTGACCTTCAAGAATGTGAAGTGTAAGACCGGTGGCATGATACCCAGAAAGGGAGACGCCAGGTATGAAAGATATCCCAACATTGAGATGACTGTTGAGATAAACAACAAAAGAAATGAGGATTTATTAAGAAGATGTTCACGTTGAACACGACCAATATCTTCCAGAACATCCATGTTATCATTACCAAATCAGGAACGAAAGCGGATGACCATTGTTATATTTTGGAGGCCATATGGATTGACCTCAATTTGAATAAGGATGTTATTGTGAAAATTAGGCATATACTATCGAGGTGGCAATGATTGAATAAGCACACCCCTATCAGGGATATATGACTTGATTTTCGATGGAAGGATGCATGTACCCTTTTCAGGTGGAATTAAGGATAGAACATCGGTAACTTAAAATGAATCATAGGGGAATGCATAAAGGTTGGCATTTCACCCTTAATAGGGATAGTATGAGTTTTTGACAGTATGAAATTTAGAAAGGATTTAAGGTAATAACAACCTTTAAGGATCAGTGGAGAAATTTTTCAGAAGTATATAGACAATGATTATGGTATCAATAACATGGTATCTGATATGCCCTGTGCCTAGTGTGTACCTGATGAAGGATTTAAGGATAACCTAGAGGTTTTTACAAGGAGAAAGGTAATATTCAAAGTTCTCAGAATAGAAATTTTGATGAAGGAAATATGGCGTAATTATAATAATGCCACGTGGGCACGTGTTTAAACCACGAGAAAGTATGGATCGAACCAGTAAAGGTTCGAAATTGTTCAGGGCAATTAGGGCCTAAGATAAAGATGTTCTAAGTATGATTGAGAGTCAGTCATGACAGTGATTAACCTCTAAAGACTGAGGCAATACTTATGGAAAAAATGGTGATATATTTTTTCACCAAAGCGTAAGGAAGAGCATCTTCACACAAGTAGTGATTGAGTGAGGTAGAAAAATTTTGTTGGAGGTGGTTAAAAGGACATTGATTGTAAGAAAATTTACTATCAGGAAAGGCCAAAGAGGTGGCCGACACTTTAAGTGTAAGAGAGCAATTATAGGCGCTCGTGCCAGAGGAATACAGTGAGAATGGTTGAAGCCGTAAGGTTGTATTATGGTTTTGAAGATTGACATTCCTTTTGATGACTGTGCAATACCCAACCGTCATAGTAGTTTGGTTAAAGGTTTAATTCGTAAAATGCCATGAGCGGGCTATCTATCTTAGCAAGGAAACTAACCTTGAGATAATCCAGGACCATGTTTCAAAAAGGACTAAACGAACCTTTGACGTTAAGTCTTCTATGAAGGTATATGATTAAGAATGGTATTAACCATGCTATCGTTGCTTTGATTGAAACTCTCTTCTACACTTTTATCTGCTTCATTGTCATATATACGTCAAGTTCAGGAGTGTTCTTCATGATACATGAATGGTGATCATCTTACCTCCTTAAAAGAATTCGATACGATATGTAGGGACTCCGTATGGTTAGCTATTAAGACTTCATGGAAACCGAATGACTACAGTAGGTCAGTGGTGGACCATAGTAATGCAGCAATGATTCTACGAGTAATGAGTCGATTACAATGTGAGAGTGTATTGTAATGGATGTTGAGATTGAGTACCACTAATCGGGCGTGGTGATGTATAAGTTATCATTGATAGACTAATTAAGTCGATTATCTACCTATTGAATACTTACTCCTTCTTATCAATAGGAGAGTCGTATACTATACGAGGAAGGTTGCAGTGCAAGCATAGAATTTCTAGTAACGATGATGTCTAGAATGAAATCCCAGATTCGATTTTCGATGTCAAGGGAGTTTCAAAGGTGATTGTGTATAAGCTCGAGGAAGAGCATGGGTCCATAGAATGATGGACGGAATATCAAAAATAATTAGGCATGTGAAATACGATGCTATAATGTTTAATGTTGATTTATATACATATATGTTTTGTTCTCCTATGATAAACCTCTATAGTTCATAGGTAGATTTCAAGCCAGATATTTTGTGGCAGTATATATTTTATATATATACAATTCTCTTCAATTCGTTCTTTTCTCTCCTTTTATTTCATGTAAGCTGAGAAGAACAACCCTTCCAGAAGGGGAGGTATTGCCGAATGACTATCTATCTGTGTGATAGAAGCCTAGTAGGATACCATCTATTGTTTAATTGCTTGTCAAGTACTAAAGGCTGGCCACCTTCTGTACTAACTATGCGATATAACAAGTGTTCATGATCATAGTGATCTCTCAATAAATTCTTTTACTTCTATATGATTGATCAAATGTTGGAAAATAGAAACAGCTGAAAAAGGAGTAGTAAAGTTATGGTGGTATTCGGAATGGAAACACATTCGTGATACTTAGGTTGACGTGGTTATTAAAATGTTATAGAACGCTAACGAGCAAAAGTATAACCAGTATAATATTAGGAATAGAAGGTAGTAGCGATTACGAACTGGAAAAGAATGGGTATTGAGAAGTAAAAGCTCTAATGCTAAAAGCTATGATGAGAGCCGGTGCAATAGACTTGAAAGAAATTAGAATGATCACTTAATGTGGATTAAGTTATCTCACGATAATCGATCGTATGTCAATATCGAGGTATCGCCTTATGAGATCCTTGAGGGAAGACAATATCGATCTCCCTTATGTTAGGATGAAGTTGTAGAGCGCAAGATGCTCGGACCCGCAGTAGTCCAAAGGACCAGGGATATAATAGATCTAATCAGAGGACGGCTGGTAGTAATCCAAGATGGACATAAGAGGTATGCTGATTTGACTCGAAAGGACAAAGAGTATGAAATAGGGGACCTAGTGTTGTTATAGGTATTCCCTTGGAAAGGATTGATGAAGTTTGGAAAGAAAGGAAATTTTAAGTCCACAAATTGTTGGACCCTTGAATATATTAAGATGTATTGGGAAGTTAGCATATGAGCTATCCCTACCCCCGAACATGTAGCAAGTCATAACGTTTTACGTATCAATGTTAAGGAAGTGTAATTCGGATGACAGATAAATAGGGGCATATGAGCGCATAGACATGCAACCAGACGTAACTATATGGAGCAACCAGAAAGGGTTATAGACTGAGAAAGGGACAAGTGCTTAGGAGAAGAGTTATCAAACTAGTCAGAGTTTGATGGTAGAACCACAATGTGGGAAAATTACGTAAGAGTTAGAAAGTGCAATGCTAAGAAAGTATCCCTACTCATTTTCTATCTGATTCCGGGATGGAATCCTTTTAAGGAGGGGAGACTGTAATAACCCCAATTTTTGGAAATTTTTGAAACCCTTATGAATAGTGATTTTGCAGATTATGCTGAATAAGAAAACCTTTCATGCCACACTAGGTAGGGGTTCTTTTATTGATCTTTTGGGATATTATTAGTACTCTATGTGGTATATAAGTGTATGTAAAGATCGTCAGAATCCAAATCCGAACAGTTTGATTTTTCCCGGAAATCCACTAGATACGGAAAAATTGAGTATAAGGTAACAGGATAAAAAGGATTTAAATTAAAGGATTATAAGAGAGGATCATAAAAGGATTATAATGTATTGAGAAAGGTTAAGGAAACCCAAGTAATAAGATCCCGGGTATGATCCCTCAAACGATAAATGAAAACGAAAGTTAAGCAAACCGTATAACAGATCAGCGGTCATTAGCCAAGTAATTAGAAGCTAATCAAAGAGATTAGAGGGGATGATGTCATCCAACCAATGAGAAGAGGACAAAGGAGGGAGGGTGACATCACATGATGACATAAGCATGACATAAGGGAAGGAATTGTTGGATGATTGTGAACCACACAAAAATTACCATGGTAAAAAGGTAACAAAGCAAATCAAAAGCAACCAACCAAGCCAAAACATTTCATTTTCACCAAAAAAACAAAAAGCTATCTCATTTCTTCATCAAGCTCTCGGCTTTTTACATTTTCAAAGGAAAGAAAAATCCAAAACCAAGATCCAAGCTTTGTTAAATCATGAGGTTATTATCTAAGGTTCCTTTACATAGATATAGCTATCCCATGAGTTTAAGCTTCTAATTCCTTCACAATCTCTTCTAATAAATCAAGGAAGAAGATGGTGAATAGTAACTATCAAGAAATAACTTTGGTTTTCTTGATTTTTATGAAAGTTCAAGGTAGCTTAAGCATAGATCAAGGCTTCCATAGGAATTCCAAGGATCTTTCATTGATTAAAAGCTTCAAGGAAGGTATAACTCTAAATTATCTTAGCATTAAGTTGTTTGGTATAAATTATTATGATGATGGAATGATAGGTTAAGTGTAGTAGTTGTTTGGTCATGTTGGGATCTTAGTTGTTAAGTTTTGTTGATTTTGGGAGTTTAGATTAGCACAAGTTGTTCTTGATGATTCATGGTATGATTTAGGCTTGGCTTAAATGGTTTAAAGTGGTGGATGAGTGATATTGTCATATGGTTGTATTGGGATTGATTGGTGATGGTTTGGTGATTGATTTGGAATGGTATAAATTTGGGAAATCGCGTAAACATAGCCGTCGTAATGTCCGATTTACTTTAGGCTGTTTTTGTTCTTAACATTAGGACCCGTGAACTCACTGCTAGGTTTTGACCATTGCCATGATTAGATAGTTCATGTTACGAGCTTCATTTTGATATGTAGTTCATTTGATTCCGATGTACGGTTTAGGAGAAACGGCCGTTTTAAGTAACGACGTTTCGCGACTGAACCATTACCCCTCGCCTTACTTTGAAACCTTGGTTAAGGACCTTAAATGACTAACTGGGGTATGAAACATTTATGTTAAGTGGACTAGGCAGTTGGTAAGGTACTCGCGAAAGAATCGCCTTAAAACCTTTAATGGTTAATTTATTAAAAATAGTGGAGCCGAGGGTACTCGAGCGACTTAAATGAATCGTTAAGCGCGAAATCGAACGTTAAGACTCTAAATAGCTAAAGTCTAGTTTCTTAAGCGACCGGGGTTTAATTCCGACTTATGTTGTTGTTCATAGGTTATCGGACCCACTCTAAGCTTAAGTCCATCCGGGAGCACTCAGGCAAGTTTTCTACCCGTTATACTGTTGTGTGATGTATATGTGTATATGCATGATCTTGTGATAAATGCATATTTGTTATTAGCAAATTCTTGCGATATATTGGAGCATGTGATATGGTATATATGCATGCATGTTTCGTATTCTTGATTTATATATCTGTTGGTTCAAATGCTTATTAGTTGCATAATACCTATGCTAGAGATAAGTGGTAATTTGCATATACCCTTAGTAAAGGGGACCCCAAGGTGAACATATTTCTAAACCGGGAGTCGATGTTCCCGAGTATATTATATATATTTATATATTATAGATACAGTTTTCAAAACTATTGATCGAATAAGGTTTATTCGATAACTTTATATTATTAATGAATATTACTTGAATATTCATTCGAGGACTTATGACTCACTTTATATTATTTAATGAATATTACTTGAATATTCATTCGAGGAATTATGACTCACTTTATATTATTTAATGAATATTACTTGAATATTCATTCAAAGAATTGTGACTCACTTTATATTATTTAATGAATATTACTTGAATATTCATTCGAGGACAGATGACTCCGCTTATATTATTTAATTGAATATTATTTGAATATTCATATGAGGACCTATGACTCCGATTATTTTCTGAAATGTATTCTTTATTTAGTAAAGAATAAGGTGTCGATAATCAACAATTATTATTTTGATTATTCAAATAAAGATAGTACTTTCGTATAAGTATATCTTTGGTTATTTAATACTCATTTCAAGTATAAGTTTTACAACTTCTACTTCAATTATTTGTATAAAGATTATTTTTAAGGGAATATTATTTAAATGATAATATTCAGATATTTTCTAAAGCATTAATCCAAACAATCTTAAAAATGTTTTCGAGTCTTCAAAATGATTTAAAAAGTTAGAGCGGATCCCAAAACTCGTTTTCAAATTTAAGATCTTCCTTTCGAAGGGGATTTAAATACTCGCTTTTAAATTAAGGGATCCGGCTCTGTGGTGTATTTTATATTCGCAACGAGGTTGCTGTTTTGATAAATGAATTGATTACTTACCCAACATTCGGGAAGTAAGTCCATCTATTTGAGTCGGCATAAGCAACAGGGGCTCAGTGGGCGTCCATGAAACTGTAAGTGGCTCAGTGGGAGTCCATCAAATGCGTAAGTTGCTGAGTGGCAGTCCAGCATAAGGTCCTATTGCGGCCAGGGTGATGACCAGTGGGGAATTCATCCATCTACTAGTAGAAAAGGTTACTTATTGGTATCTTTTCCTGATCAGCAAGATATCAGGTTTATGCCAAAATTCTTTCCTTTCCAAATTTATTGGATATTGCAATTCTGTTCATACTTTACATGACAGAGGTTTTCAGGAAACGTATGTATATATATAGGTGTATATATATCGGGACTTAATGAAGTATCTCGTAACTTCATTATTTATAATGATATTCAAAGATTGAATCTATTCAAATCTTCTTGTAGTCTCATCTATGGGATGAACTTTTGAAAGCTGATTATAACTTGAACGGTGGTAGTTTTAGTAGTATTTGGGAAAGATATAAGTATATTAGGGTATCTTGTAACTTCATCTTTTCAACTTATATCTGGTTATTGATTATCTTATGCATGACAAAGATTTTCAGAAAAACGTTGAGACAAGGTTAGATATATGAGATCACCTTGCAACGATATTTTTTTATACAGTTATAAACTGGAACTCTGTGTATATTATGCATGGAAGAGGACTTTCAAGATTTTGAAAAGTTATATACAATATACTGAATATTTTGTGACTTGGTCGCGGTAAGATATCAAACTTGGTTCATTTCTTTTGACCAAGACTTTCATGAGTACTATGAGAATGCTCATATATTGTTAATCATTATACATATTATTTTGGTGGGCTTGTTGCTCACCCTTGATTTCTTCTTTCATCACACAACATCAGATAGACAAGATGAACAGGACCAAGCTCCCAATTCGCGAGCGGATAGGAAACGTTCCGCAGTTTCCTATAGGCGTTGATGTCGTTGTAGCTGAGGTAGGCTTTCAACTTTTGATGTACCAGATTTATGTATATTTATGAATTGTAATAATGGCAAAGAAATGTAAATTTATTCAGAAACCCTTTTAAAGTGTATTGGCATATAATGGTGGAATAAAACGTCTTGTGATTATTTTTGGATATTCATCTCTGAGACTATAACTTGGTGTGTGTGTTTATGGTGGGGTCACAGTACAGAGTAGTTGATTATTTATTAAGATTGGGTGTTATTAAGGAAAATGGAACTCGTGACAACCCGGATCCCCGACCCCGGATTTGGGGGTGTTACATAATAGGGTGCACAACCACTTTGCCTCTTACGCTAACTTCTATGCCGTTACGGGCCTCCTGCGCACACTCATCCAATTATCTGATCATTTTTATCCAGTTTTCCAAATCACTTACCTATCTCTTGTCAAAACAATTATATCAAAGCACACTTCCAAAACATTTTCATTTTATTCAAAATTTAGAGATAGGCTTTTCAGATTTTATTTTTCCCCCAAAACACAAGTTAACAAAATAATTTGAAACCCAGGGGATACGTAACTTAAAACGTTAAGTTCCAGTATGTAATTTATATCAACAATTATTCATATATACTGAACCGTAAAAGATTTGTTCATGGGTACTTGCCTTGCAGAGCTTGACAAATAAAATCGATTGACCTTGAGCCGACACGGACGCTCAGACTTTAACGTCTAACCACTAGATTACCTTGGATTCGACTTCAACACTCAGGTCCTTTGATTGGAACCTTACTGAGCTCGTCGACTACTCACTAGGCTATCCAATGCCAACTCTTGGGCTTTTCGACTAGCACCTACAAAGTCGAAATACCCTAATTTAGACCTTCGATTATGCTTGACATATCCTCGCTAACAATCTACCCGAACGTTAACAAAATCCGACTCGTAATACTTCATATAATAATACACGTATCAATTAGGGTTCACGTCTTCGAAAGTCGGTTCGGTGTTCGTTTTCAGAAAATAGGTATATTTATCCTTTTATGAAATTAGGGTAATCGATTTCCGCAAAGTATTTCATCACAACACATAATCAGATTTTGTACAAAATAGTTACATATAATCGATCGACGTTTCGATAGCCATTGGGTACGGCCTCGTATTTCCGTAATTCAATTTACGAAAATCGGGCAGCACCTCCTTTAATTATCGGATAACCCGTTGAACGTCCCGACGTTAAATTAATCACAACACAATCAATCACAGTCCCAAATTCTATTCACCCACTTCAGTCAACAACGTCGATTCACCAATACCAAGTAAATATAATTATTAATCGTTATCATCCGCATTATTATGTTTTAATCGCATTTTATAATTTAAAATCATATTTTGTATTTTTAAATCGTAGGACTCAGAGTATATCATCATAGTCCACCGTCGGCTCCCTGAGGCTCATCGCCCACGGCGATAAAATTTACGGGTAACCGATTAATTTCGGGTTTCCAACATAAATTCCACCGATTAAATAATTTTTCCGCACGCAATTATATTTATATCACGAATATTTCTTCAATAAATTTTCTGCCAAAATTATAAAAATATAAAAATTCCATATCAGTATTCGCACAACAGCAACCGGAATAGACTACATACGGCCGGAATCAGGGACCCAGAATACGCAGCAATCAGGACAAAGAGTTCGGTCAACACGGAAAATACACACACAGAGACGTTTATACAACACATATACACAAGGAAACACAAGTGCACAACCGCGCAGTAACAGGCGGCGGCGGAGAAAGTCACCGAAAAACAAACAGGCGGTAACTTACCACGAACAGGAGGGATCAGGGGTGGAGAAAGGAGAGGAGGAAGGGGAAGAAAAACGGAAGAGACAGGAGAATAAAGTGAGATAATTCGAGATGAGAGCGAGAGTGAAAAAAATCGAGAGAGAGAGAGAGAGAGAGAGAGAGAGAGAGAGAGAGAGAGACTGTCGTGAGATGAGAGAGGAAGGAGGATAAATGATGTGAAGATATGAGTAATAATACTTATATGATTTATTACCCGATAATTCTGAATTCACACCGACACATAACAATTTAACAAATAATTTACGGGTAATTAATACCCGAACATAATAAAATACTTTATAAGATATCACAAATAATTAAAAGTTATTTAAAATAAGTTTTCTATAATTTTGAAACTATTTTTAAAATGCAACTCATATCTGCATTTATCAATCAAATAAAATAACACGCGGGTCGAACTAATCCCAAAAATTTCCTAACAAATATTTTTAAAATTCCCGTAATATTCCAAACTTAATAAAATATAAATTTCAAAATTTTTAAAGAATCCCGGAATTAAATACGGATTTAACAAATAATTGCAATCAGAAAATCATATATGGCTAATAATTGATGAAATATTGATTTCTCAATTTTAAAAACTCCTAAAAAATATTAATAAAACTATGAAGCCATAAAAATGATTTTAGAGATAAGCCAAGTATTTATGGAAATAAATCCTGAATAAAATCACCTTTAAATACAAAAGTGACACAACACAGCTTCACAACGAATTACACAATTAATACACGAACACCACAATCACACATAATTAATTAAAATATTAACAAAAATAATATCCAGCTGACAGAACCCACAGACTTATTTTATTTAATTATTTATTCTATAATTACATATTTAAATAATAATAAAATATACGAGTCATTATAATCTTTCCCCCTTAAAAAGATTCTGTCCTCAGAATCTGATTTTTAACCAAATAAGTGAGGATATTTGTCAAGCATATATGACTCTAACTCCTAAGTGGACTCTTCCACTCGAGGATTCATTCAAAGTATACTCAATATAGATATAATTCATTCCTAAGGATTCACTCATAATGACCTACGATCTGGGTCAACCATTTCACGCTGAACAATTTGGACAAGAGCCCATTGGCTCCTACTCAACGATTTGGTTCGAATCAAGAACATATCGCTTTAACAATGACATGCAGAACACATTATAAGTGTCTGTAACTGTAATGGCAATGCTAACTCATGAGCACTTCATCTATCTTTCTCGATACCTCCAACGGGTACATATATTTGGGGCTCAACTCGCTCCTTCTAACTAAACTTAACCAATTTCTTTCGAGGTGAAATTTTTTTAATACCCACGATCCTACTTTTATATTCATACTCTTTCGATGCAAATCTGTCTTCTTTCTTTGTCCATCCCAAGCTGCGTCAACTCTTTTTGAATCAAAACCACTACGTCCTTAGTGCGCTGAATTTACTCAGGATCTAACAACATTTCTACTCCCACTTTCTCTCAAAAGAGGGGAACTCACACTTATGCTCATACAGGGCTTCGCAAGGTAGCATTCCCTACTAACATGACAATTATTAACATAGAAGACTCAATCAATGGTAGGTGATTACCACAGTTTCCTTTTAGATTCAAACTATATACTCTCAGCATCTTATATTGCCTAAATCGTCCTTTCACTTTGACCCTTCGTCTATGAATGATAGGTGGTGCTCATTTTTAATTTAATTTCCAAACATTCTAACACCTCTTGCTTCTCACCATCAGTTAAGACTGGAAAGTAATTTCATATCTTCACTTCTTCTTACCTTCAGATATTTGAACTTCACATTCCACTTTTCCCTTATTCCTTTATTAACTCAGCGATTTTAATCACATTCAATCCTTTCCTTCTAATCTTCGTAGGGAAATCCTTGGGAATTCCACATGGACATCCCTAATCTTTGTATAGTTGAGGATGTTATCAATAAATACAATCATGCTTATCCAAGCACTCCTTATACACCATATTCCCTGACTGATTTATTTGTTAATCCAAATGATATTACCAAAAATTGTGATCCCATATTTCATTTTAACTACAGTCTTCGATACGTTCTCTGACTGGACCTTAAGTCAATCCCCGAGAAATAACACACTCCTTGAATTAAGTCACCTAAATAATTAATTTTTAATAGGGTTACTTATTACTATTCGTCATTTTGTTAAACTCCTAGTAATCATTACATACTCTCATAATTTCATCCTTCTTTTCCGCAACATCTCTGGTGTAAACCAAGGAACTATATCTAGTATGTTCACTTTCCTTACTAATATCTTTACAATTATCGAACTAATTACTTCGCCCCACTGACCTTCAAAGAAATTCCAAGATAATTATATATTACTCAACTTCCTTAAACTTAAGTATTTTCTTCCTCGTATCTTTACACAAGGTGGATCTACTTTATCTCTTTGCTTATTAACTCCTTTCTTTGCATGATTGGAAGAGCTTCTTATCTTGCTCCTTCCTTTAGCAATTCACCCCACTAGTGACTTCCATACACTTTACTATTCACTTTTCCCGAATTAATCTTTGCCTTATGACAGGACAACCAATTCGTTACTAAAATCGTATCAAACTCTTCTAGCTTTAAGGGTGTTAGATCAGCTACACTACGTCCGAATTCTAACCGCTCGATCTTTTGGTTACTCTGGAAGTTCTGCCTCTAGTCGTGCTGGGTATTGGCCCTGAGGATGTAGTACCTTGAGTAACCATTCCACGACTCCTTGTAATATGCCCAACCTTCCTATAATGGTAGAAAATAACTCCTGGATTTTCTGGATTACACTCCAACGCAGCCTGACCCTTATGACCGCATTTGAAACATTGAACATTCTTTGTTTTCAAATTTGAAAACCACGTTAGCATTTAACTTCATATAATTGGAACCGACTTCTATATAACTGACCATTAGCTGATAAAATTAACAAACTCTTCCTTTTAATTGACCAATTGGAGTATCATCCAAAATACCACTAACACATCATAGTATACGTTGTAGCTTTAAAAGTAGGGTATTTTCCAAAAAATTGGGCAGCATTTCCTCTATATTACTGGCTACCAGTCGGACTCAAGCCGACACCAACAATCAACCAACAACCATATCAATCCATCAACATCAACCAAACCACCAACAAGTATACTAACCATCTTTCACCACTCAACTCCACGGTTCACAGTACTGTGACACATAACATGTTAATAACCATATGTATCACTAACCAACATAATAAAATGAGGTTGGCTATTTCAGCCACAACTACCAACAAGCAACTTTGCAAACTAGGTCAACTTAAGGACCTCTGCTAGGCATAATAATCCAAGTTTCAGCCAACCATACTTCTAAAGGCGTTTCCCTATCATTTTCCATAGACTCGACAACCACTGAATTAACTTTTCTAAGACAACAACCTTTTCCAATGGGTCACAAATCCTTTCTGCTACCATCATTTCAAAATAGCAACCAGATACATAACTTTTATTTCTCTTGACGGTCAATTTTTCGTTTACTTTCCATAACTAGGACGGTCTGACCATAGTGGTTATCGAAGAAAATTCATTATCATAAAATACCAAATAAAATTTCGAAGTCAAGATAATTCATTCTAGAAGAAACATGAAGGAAATGCGGATATGACTGGGAGCAACCATACAAGTACGTAAGATGGCCAATCTTAGTACCATACAGTTTATAACATATAATTCGGTGGCATCCCACCAGACCCTTTGTCACACAGACAAATAGTCACATCATATGTATTATTTGCCCCAATCAATCGATAGAACCTCCGAGGAAAGAATACAAGGGTTCAAGGTATAAACCTCAGTACTGATCCACATTCACTATACGACTCGGCTGTCATGGTAGCCGCTGACTATTACCCTTCCACCTGAACTTTCACGGTCAGATTCGCTTGCTTGAGAAAAAGAAACTAGAAACCTCAACTAGACCTTGCCAATGATACCTATATATAAGGAAGACTTACTAAAACCTAGGGCAGCTCCATCCAATCCCCAACAAACATCAGGGTTACGCCTTCGAACCCTTGACGAAACTCACAGACTCGCTCCTTTGGTTGAGTTGCTGACTCATATCTATCTTGCACTCTCCTGACTCTATTTCTAACCTAAATCAGGGACTCAAACCTGTGGCTCTGATACCAACTGTGACGGCCTCAACCCCGGGGTAAGGTGTTGAAGTCATTAATAACAATATTAACAACATAACATAATCCAACTCAACATTATTATATATACACAACCCCTTTTTCCAAGATCTTTTCCAGGTTTAAGTATGACTTAGGTTACAACCATCACAAAACCAACTTACTAAAGACAATCCAAACAATACTATCCTCGTTCAGCAACTCAACAGACCCGCTTGGGTCCAACACAACTACCTCAGAGGAGCCTGACACGGAAGGAACTGGAACTCTGCCCTGACTACCACGGGAGAATCCCTTAGGCATCTGCAATACATATATAAAACATTTTGCAAGGGTGAACAACCAATTGCTCAGCAGTACCACTATATGAATAATAATCAAAAGCAGTTTATGATAAACAGTTATAGGAACGTAAACCATAGCTCGCTAGAAAACAAGTAAAACATGTATGAACTGGATATCAAAACTAGCATGCTCTGTAAAACCAAATCATTAGTTGTGTGTTGTGCATAAATATCAATTTCTATTTTAGCATGCTTCTTTCATTTTCAAATTTTCCATCCCATCGTAGGACCCATAAAACCATTTGTCCCATTACGGGGACCCAAAATCATTTGTTCCGTTACGGGAACCATAAAACTTGTCCCATCACAGAACCTATAAAACTTGTTCCTCTCCGGGAACCTCAAAATCACTTGCTCAGATATAAAAGTATTGGATGATCCCTGGTGAGATAGCTGATCAGGCTATCCTATGAAACTTGTTCCGGAACTCAGAGACTAGCTAGGTCTCTGTCACGCTGGGCTGGTGGTTATAATAGGGTGCGCAACCACTTCGCCTCTTACGCTAACTTTGAGGCCGTTACGGGCCTCCTGCGCACACTCATCCAATTATCTGATCATTTTTATCCAGTTTTCCAAATCACTTACCTATCTCTTGTCAAAATAATTATATCACAGCATACTTCCAAAACATTTTCATTTTATTCAAAATTTAGAGATATGCATTTTCAAAAGTTACTTTTCCCCCAAAACACAAGTTAACAAAATAATTTGAAACCCAGGGGATACGTAACTTAAAACGTTATGTTCCAGTACATAATTTAAATCAACAATTATTCATATATACTGAACCGTTAAAGATTTGTTCAGGGTACTTGCCTTGAAAAGTTTTACAAATAAAATCGATTGACCTTGAGTCGACATGGATGCTCAGACTTTAACGTCTAACCACTAGATTACCCTGGATTCGACTTCAACACTCAGGTCCTTCGATTAGAACCTTACTGAGCTCGTCGACTGCTCACTAGGCTATCCAACACCAACTCTTGGGCTTTCCGACTAGCACCTACAAAGTCGAAATACCCTTATTTAGACCTTCGATTATGCTTGACATATCCTCGCTAACAATCTACCCGAACGTTAACAAAACCCGACTCGTAATACTTCATATAATAATACACGTATCAATTAGGGTTTAAGTCTTCGAAAGTCGGTTCGGTGTTCGTTTTCAGAAAATAGGTATATTTATCCTTTTATGAAATTAGGGTTATCGATTTCCGCAAAGTATTTCATCACAACACATAATCAGATTTCATACAAAATAGTTACATATAATCGATCGACGTTCCGATAGCCATTGGGTACGACCTCGCATTTCCGTACCTAAATTTACGAAAATCGGGCAGCACCTCCTTTAATTATCGGCTAACCCGTCGAACGTCCCGACGTTAAATTAATCACAACACAATCAATCACAGTCCCAAAATCTATTTACCCACTTCAGTGAACAACGTCAATTCACTAATACCAAGTAAATATAATTATTAATCGTTATCATCCGCATTTTTATGTTTTAATCACATTTTATAATTTAAAATCATATTTTGTATTTTTAAATCGTAGGACTCAGAGTATATCATCATAGTCCACCGTCGGCTCGCGCCGGCTCATCGCCGACGGCGATAAAATTTACGGGTACCCGATTAATTTCGGGTTTCCAACATAAATTCCACCGATTAAAATTTTCCCGCACGCAATTATATTTATATCACGAATATTTCTTCAATAAATTTTTTGCAAAAATATAAAAATAAAAAATTCCAAATCAGTATTCGCATAATAGCAACCGGAAAAGACTACATACGACCAGAATCAGGGATACAGAACACGCAGTAATCAGGACAAAGAGTTCGGTCAACACGGAAAATACACACACACAGAGACGTTTATACAATGCATATACACACAGGAAACACAAGCGCACAACCGCGCGCAGTAATAGGAGGCGGCGGTGAAAGTCGCCGGAAAACAAACAGGCGGCAATTTACCACGTACAGGAGGGATCAGGGGTGGAGAAAGGAGAGGAGGAAAGGGAAGAAAAACGGAAGAGACATGAGAATAGAGAGAGATAATTCGAGATGAGAGCGAGAGTGAAAAAAATCGAGAGAGAGAGAGACTGTCGGTGAGATGAGAGAGGAAGGAGGATAAGTGATGTGGAGATATGAGTAATAATACTTATCTGATTTATTACCCGATAATTCTGAATTCGCACCGACACATAACAATATAACGAATAATTTACAGGTAATTAATACCCGAACATAATAAAATATTTTATAAGATATCACAAATAATTAAAAGTTATGTAAAATAAGTTTTCTATAATTTTGAAATTATTTTTAAAATGCAACTCATATCTGCATTTATCAATCAAATAAAATAACACGCGGGTCGAACTGATCCCAAAAATTTCCTAACGAATTTTTTTAAAATTCTCGTAATATTCCAAACTTAATAAAATATAAATTTTGAAATTTTTAAAGAATCCCGAAATTAAATACGGATTTAACAAATAATTGCAATCAGAAAATCATATATGGCTAAATAAGTGATGAAATATTGATTTCTCAATTTTAAAAACTCCTAAAAATAATTAATAAAATTATGAAGCCATAAAAATGATTTTAGAGATAACCCAAGTATTTATGGAAATAAATCCTGAAAATCACCTTTAAATACAAAAGTGACACAACACAGCTTCACAACGAATTACACAATTAATACACGAACCCCACAATCACACATAATTAATTAAAATATTAACAAAAATAATATCCAGCTGACAGAACCCACAGACTTATTTATTTAATTATTTATTCCATAATTACATATTTAAATATTAATAAAATATACGAGTCATTATACGGAATATTGGTACCCCGTTGGATCATATCAGATATAAAAATAGAATACTTAATCATACGGAATACTGGTTTTCGTAGGGCTGTCAAACGGATAATTCGGATATGGATATGCATATATCCGTATCCGTATTCGCAATTTTCGGATTCAGATACGAATAATATTAACTTTATTTCGGATACGGATGATATCCGTTTTTTTCTCGGATACGAATGCAGATATTTCGGACGGATGTCGGAGACATATATGCCCCTACCGTATTGACAATGATTTTAGAACTATTTTTTTACGAATAAAACTCAAACGATATTTTTATATATTTAAAGTGTTAGATATATTTGCGATGTCATGTCTGAAGGGTTTTTAGCACATAAACGAAGCGAAAACGTAAATTTAAATCTTAAAAAAACCGAAACCCTACGCAGGATCCATGCGAAAATAATATTTAATTCGTAGTTCAGTATGTTTACCTTAAAAAGCTTTACGTTAATGGAAAGATGGAGGTCTTTAATGGCGATCCAAAAATGATGAACGGAGATCCTTAGCAGCTGCTTCTCAAGTGTGAAGCACTCCACCGGTATCCACCAAGGAACGATGTAATGAAGGAGGAGGAGATGGAGAGAATTAGGGTTTTTCAATCTTTTTGGTTGAGGCAAAAATAGGGTCTATAATAGTATATTTATAGGCAAAATTTTCAGCTGAAAATTTTCCCATAAAATATTAATATTATTAACCCTTTATTTTTCTCATTAATAATTAAAACACCTTTTAATTATTAATTCTTTTTCAAAATACTTTAGAAATAATTCTCTCTCTTGATTTAATTTCCAAAAATTAAATTCTTAATTAATAATATTCAGAACCTTTTCTTAATTAATTTATAATCAATTAAATCTCATTTAATCAATTATTAAATTTTCCAATTAATTATTTATTTCATAAATAAATAATTATCAGCCATTATTAATTAATTCCTCCACCATTAAATCATTCTCTTTTATGGTGTGACCCTGTAGGTTCAATATTAAGTCGGTAGTAGAAATAAATAATAATAAAACTATTTTATCATTATTTATATAAATTCTCTAATTCATTAAATATGATTAATTAATTAATCATATTTATTCTACATCGTGAGGGATACTTCTCAGCATATCGCGACTATCCGGATAATACGAATTCACTGCTTAGAATACCAAGAACCTATTCAGTGAGTAGTTACCGTACAATTAATTCCTTCTACCCTGCAATGTCACGATTAAATACAAGGCATGGAACTTGTGTCAAGCCTATCTTATTAATCACTTGCTTTCCCATTCACTATGCTTAGTTCTATTTAATGTAAATTAGAAACTCCTTTCTAATTTCATTCACTCTGGCCAGAGATTCCTGAACTAACATAAGTGGATCAGCATTGAACATTCTCTTCTACACTGGAAGGGGTAGATCCTTTTTGATCATACACTATCTTCGTGTACAAATTCCTATACCCAGTAGAGCCCTTATAATTGTCCCTTGAGACTAAGAACTAAACCAAAACATAGTTCAGTGTACACAAGATGACTATGATGACCTCAAGTCTAAGGATACTTGTACAACTATCACTATGTGAACAACTGCTGACACGTGAGTGAACTCCATCAGTTATTCAGCTGTGTGAGTCATGTTCAGTGAACTTATTCTATAATAAGCACCTACATACTAGCTATAGTGTCACCACACAAATGTCTATGAGAACAGACATCCTTCATAATGAAGCAAGCAGAGTATGTACCGATCTTTGCGGATTATTAATTACCAGTTAGTAATCCTACGACCAGGAACTATTTAAGTTTAGAGTTATCATCTTTTAGGTCTCATTATTATGATCTAATCACAATCCATAAAAAGCTTAATCTAAACTGTGGTATATCTTAATTAAACATTTAAATAGATAGAGCCCGTAATAAAAAACAAAACAAGTCTTTTATATATCAATGAAATCAAAACATATTACATAAAAGTTATTCCTAAATCCTCATACATGATTGGACTTAGGACATATCTCTTTCAATGTCTAATCTGATTTGTTTAATTTCAGAACTTACTATCAGTACTTAACTGGAAATCAGAACTAACTGAAGACAGGAAGTTACCAAAACTTACGCCATCAGGACTTACATTAGAACTTAAGTGTGGATACACTTCAGGGATGAAAAGCGGCTGATTTACAGGAGAGGATCTGGATTAAACAAAAAAAGATATGCTTGGAGAGTTGTACAGCTAAAGGACTACAGTAGATAATCTCTGATTGATGTATTTTAGGAAACAGAACATATCATATCAATTAGGAGATATCTTGTAACTGTGTAGTATATAAATAGAGATTAGGGTTTACACTATATGTGTTATCATTCACGAGAATATTATTCATTGTAACCCTAGCAGCTCTTAGTGGTATCATACATCACTGAGAGAGTAGATTAAACCTACTGTAACAGAGTTTGATATATTGAATAAACTTGTTTTCTGTTACATACTTGTATTTATAATCGAATTGATTGTAGATACTATATTCAACCCCCTTCTATGGTATCATTGAGGCCTAACAAGTGGTATCAGAGCCAATCTGTTAAGTTTACAAACAGTTAAGATCCAAGCAAATAATCAATCATGTCTGATCAATCAAAAACATAAGACCCTCAAGAACCTGCAAAGGTTCAACCCATTCAAAACACCAGTAGATATGAAACCATCAGGGTTCCTATGCCCAGGGTGTCTGAGTACCCTGTATAGAGTATGAAGATGGCCATGTTTCTGGAAGCTACAGATCTATAATATTTAGACAGAATTTATGATGGTCCACACAAGCCCACAAAGCTTTCTATTGCAGTTGGGAATGAGCAACAGAAGATGATTCCCAAAGAAAAGAGAATTCACTACTGAAGACATCTCTTTACTAGGCAAGGATGCAAAAGTAAGACACTTGCTTCATAGTGCATTGGACAATGTCATGTCAAACAGGGTGATTGGATGCAAGACTGCAAAAGAAATCTGGGATGCATTAGAAGTGAGATGTCAAGGAACCAATGCCATCAAAAAGAACATGAAGACAATACTCACACAGGAGTATGAGCACTTTAACTCAAAATCTGATGAGTCACTAACTGATACATATGGCAGATTCACAAAGCTGTTAAATGA
The DNA here is from genome assembly GCF_009905375.1 of Apium graveolens. Taxonomy (NCBI): domain Eukaryota; kingdom Viridiplantae; phylum Streptophyta; class Magnoliopsida; order Apiales; family Apiaceae; genus Apium; species Apium graveolens. Next base: position 47,910 of record NW_027421692.1, read on the forward strand.
TTTGTCATTAGTAGATAAGGAATATGATCTAGAAGATTCAAATATGAAATTCCTACTAGCTCTTCCTGAAAAGTGTGATTTGAAAGCTACTACAATAAGAGACAACTATGAACTTGCTGATATGTCTCTTGATGAAATCTATGGGATGCTCAAGACTCATGAACTTGAGATGGAGCAAAAAAGAAGAGGCATGGAGGGAAGTCTAAGACGATTGCTTTAAAGACTGAAGAAAAGCCAATTGTCTCTAGGAAGGCAAAAGGAAAGGCACTCATCATACAGTCTGATTCAGAGTCATCAGACAGTCTGATTCAGAGTCATTAATAATATTAATTTACAAAAATTAAATTCTTAATTAATAATATTAAGAACCTTTTCTTAATTAATTTATAATCAATTAAATCTCATTTAATCAATTATTAAATTTTCTAATTAATTATTATTTCATAAATAAATAATTATCAGCCATTATTAATTAATTCCTCCACCATTAAATCATTCTCTTTTATGGTGTGACCCTGTAGGTTCAATATTAAGCCGGTAGTAGAAATAAATAATAATAAAATTATTTTATCATTATTTATATAAATTCTCTAATTCATTAAATATGATTAATTAATTAATCATATTTATTCTACATCGTGAGGGATACTTCTCAGCATATCGCGACTATCCGGATAATACGAATTCACTGTTTAGAATACCAAGAACCTATTCAGTGAGTAGTTACCGTACAATTAATTCCTTCTACCCTGCAATGTCACGATTAAATACAAGGCATGGAACTTGTGTCAAGCCTATCTTATTTAATCACTTGCTTTCCCATTCACTATGTTTAGTTCTATTTAATGTAAATTAGAAACTCCTTTCTAATTTCATTCACTCTGGCCAGAGATTCCTGAACTAACATAAGTGGATCAGCATTGAACATTCTCTTCTTCTACACTGGAAGGGGTAGATCCTTTATTGATCATACACTATCTTCGTGTACAACTTCCTATACCCAGTAAGCCCTTATAATTGTCCCTTGAGAC
>NW_027421693.1:0-25100 GCF_009905375.1 Apium graveolens
TTTTGGTTCTAATTAACCATGGTTAGTCCCTTCTCACCATATTAGAGTCACTTTGCCCCTATAAAGTCACTTTCCACCTATATGCAACAATTGACATGTTACATCATATACATCCAATTGACATCCTTTTACCAACCTATTAATGCCACTTTCATAGAAGTTAATTTTGTTCACATTTGGCTCTAATCAACCATGTAAGTCACTGTTCACCATTGAGTACTTTACACACCTATAAGAGTCACTTTGCACCCTATAGGAGTCACTTGCCACCGTATATTGATACAATTACATTGTTCAACATCATGTACATGCAATTAGACATCCTTTAACACCACCTCTTGGTACCCTTTCCTACAAGTCAATTTTGGGCCACATTTTGGCTCTAATCAATCATGTAAGTGACTTCTCACCATATTAGAGTCACTTTGCACCTTATAAGAGTCACTTGCCATCATATATTGGTACAATTAACATGTTACATCATGTACATGCAATTAGAAATCCTTTTACCACCTCTTAGTGCCATATTCATACAAGTCAATTTTGGTCCACATTTGGTTCTAATTAACCGTGTTAGTCACTTCTCACCATATAGAGTCACTTTGCACCCTATAAGAGTCACTTTCCACCATATATGCAACAATTGACATGTTAACATCATATACATCCAATTTGACATCCTTTTACCACCTATTAATGCCACTTTCATACAAGTAATTTTGTTCCACATTTTGCTCTAATCAACCATGTAAGTCACTGTTCACCATATTAGAGTACCTTTACACCCTATAAGAGTCACTTGCCCCATATATTGATACTTAACATGTTAACATCACGTAAATGCAATTAGACATCCTTTAACCACCTCTTGGTACCCCTTTCCTACAAGTCAATTTTGGGCCACATTTTGGCTCTAATCAATCATGTAAGTGACTTCTCACCATATTAGAGTCAATTTGCACCTTATAAGAGTCACTTGCCATCATATATGGTACAATTAACATGTTAACATCATGTACATGCAATTAGAAATCCTTTTACCACCTCTTAGTGCCATATTCATACAAGTCAATTTTGGTCCACATTTTGGTTCTAATTAACCATGTTAGTCACTTTTCACCATATTAGAGTCACTTTGCACCCTTTAAGAGTCACTTGCCACCAAATATTAGATAAACATGTTAACATCATGTACATGCAATTAGACATCCTTTAACCACCTCTTGGTACCCCTTGCGTACAAGTCAATTTTGGGCCCACATTTTGGCTCTAATCAATCATGTAAGTGACTTCTCACCATATTAGAGTCACTTTGCACCTTATAAGAGTCACTTGCCATCATATATTGGTACAATTAACATGTTAACATCATGGACATGCAATAGAAATCCTTTTACCACCTATTAGTGCCATATTCATACAAGTCAATTTGGTCCACATTTTGGTTCTAATTAACCATGTTAGTCACTTCTCACCATATTAGAGTCACTTTGCACCCTATAAAAGTCACTTTCCACCATATATGCAACAATTGACATGTTAACATCATATACATCCAATTTGACATCCTTTTACCACCTATTAATGCCACTTTCATACAAGTTAATTTTGTTCCACATTTTGGCTCTAATCAACCATGTAAGTCACTGTTCACCATATTAGAGTACCTTTACACCATTTAGTCACTTCTCACCATATTAGAGTCACTTTGCACCCTTTAAGAGTCACTTGCCACCAATATAGATAAATTAACATGTTAACATCATGTACATGCAATTAGACATCCTTTAACCACCTCTTGGTACCCCTTTCGTACAAGTCAATTTTGGGCCACATTTTGGCTCTAATCAATCATGTAAGTGACTTCTCACCATATTAGAGTCACTTTGCACCTTATAAGAGTCACTTGCCATCATATATTGGTCAATTAACATGTTAACATCATGGACATGCAATTAGAAATCCTTTTACCACCTCTTAGTGCAATATTCATACAAGTCAATTTTGGTCCACATTTTGGTTCTAATTAACCATGTTAGTCACTTCTCACCATATTAGAGTCACTTTGCACCCTATAAGAGTCACTTTCCACCATATATGCAACAATTGACATGTTAACATCATATACATCCAATTTGACATCCTTTTACCACCTAATGCCACTTTCATACAAGTTAATTTTGTTCCACATTTTGGCTCTAATCAACCATGTAAGTCACTGTTCACCATATTAGAGTACCTTTACACCCTATAAGAGTCACTTTGCACCCTATAGAGTCACTTGCCACCGTATATTGATACAATTAACATGTTCACATCATGTACATGCAATTAGACATCCTTTAACCACCTCTTGGTACCCCTTTCCTACAAGTCAATTTTGGGCCACATTTTGGCTCTAATCAATCATGTAAGTGACTTCTCACCATATTAGAGTCACTTTGCACCTTATAAGAGTCACTTGCCATCATATATTGGTACAATTAACATGTTAACATCATGTACATGTTATTAGAAATCCTTTTCCACCTCTTAGTGCCATATTCATACAAGTCAATTTTGGTCACATTTTGGTTCTAATTAACCATGTTAGTCACTTTTCACCATATTAGAGTCACTTTGCACCCTTTAAGAGTCACTTGCCACCAAATATTGATATAATTAACATGTTAACATCATGTACATGCAATTAGACATCCTTTAACCACCTCTTGGTACCCCTTTCGTACAAGTCAATTTTGGGCCACATTTTGGCTCTAATCAATCATGTAAGTGACTTCTCACCATATTAGAGTCACTTTGCACCTTATAAGAGTCACTTGCCATCATATATTGGTACAATTAACATGTTAACATCATGGACATGCAATTAGAAATCCTTTTACCACCTCTTAGTGCAATATTCATACAAGTCAATTTTGGTCCACATTTTGGTTCTAATTAACCATGTTAGTCACTTCTCACCATATTAGAGTCACTTTGCACCCTATAAGAGTCACTTTCCACCATATATGCAACAATTGACATGTTAACATCATATACATCCAATTTGACATCCTTTTACCACCTCTTAATGCCACTTTCATACAAGTTAATTTTGTTCCACATTTTGGCTCTAATCAACCATGTAAGTCACTGTTCACCATATTAGAGTACCTTTACACCCTATAAGAGTCACTTTGCACCCTATAGGAGTCACTTGCCACCGTATTTGATACAATTAACATGTTCACATCATGTACATGCAATTAGACATCCTTTAACCACCTCTTGGTACCCCTTTCCTACAAGTCAATTTTGGGCCACATTTTGGCTCTAATCAATCATGTAAGTGACTTCTCACCATATTAGAGTCACTTTGCACCTTATAAGAGTCACTTGCCATCATATTGGTACAATTAACATGTTAACATCATGTACATGTTTTAGAAATCCTTTTACCACCTCTTAGTGCCATATTCATACAAGTCAATTTTGGTCCACATTTTGGTTCTAATTAACCATGTTAGTCACTTTTCACCATATTAGAGTCACTTTGCACCCTTTAAGAGTCACTTGCCACCAAATATTGATATAATTACATGTTAACATCATGTACATGCAATTAGACATCCTTTAACCACCTCTGGTACCCCTTTCGTACAAGTCAATTTTGGGCCACATTTTGGCTCTAATCAATCATGTAAGTGACTTCTCACCATATTAGAGTCACTTTGCACCTTATAAGAGTCACTTGCCATCATATTGGTACAATTAACATGTTAACATCATGTACATGTTATTAGAAATCCTTTTCCAACCTCTTAGTGCCATATTCATACAAGTCAATTTTGGTCCACATTTTGGAATTAACCATGTTAGTCACTTTCACCATATTAGAGTCACTTTGCACCTATAAGAGTCACTTTCCACCATATATGTACAATTACATGTTAATCATGTACATGCAATTAGAAATCCTTTTACCACCCTGTTAATGCCACTTTCATACAAGTCAATTTTGGTCCACATTTTGGTTCTAATCAACCATGTTAAGTCACTTCTCACCATATTAGAGTCACTTTGCACCCTATAAAGTCACTTTCCCACCAATATGAACAATTACACATGTTAACACATACATCAATTAGACATCCTTTTACCACCTATTACCCTTTCATACAAGTCAATTTTGTCCACATTTTGGCTCTAATCATTTAGTCACTGTCTCCATATTAGAGTCATTACACCATTTAGTCACTTCTCACCATATTAGAGTCACTTTGCACCTTTAGAGTCACTTGCCACCAAATATAGATATAATTAACATGTTAACATCATGTACATGCAATTAGCATCCTTTAACCCACCTCTTAGCCATTTCGTACAATCAATTTTGGTCCACATTTTGGCTTAATCAATCATGTAGTGACTTCTCACCATATTAGAGTCACTTTGCACCTTAAAGAGTCACTTGCCATCATATTTGTCCAATTAACATGTTAACATCATGGACATGCAATTAGAAATCTTTAACCACTCTTAGTGCAATATTCATACCAAGTCATTTTGGTCCACATTTTGGTTCTAATTAACCATGTTGTCACTTCTCACCATATTAGAGTCACTTTGCACCCTATAAGAGTCACTTTCCACCATATATGCAACAATTGACATGTTAACATCATATACATCCAATTTGACACCCTTTTACCACCTCTTAATGCCACTTTCATACAGTTAATTTTGTTCCACATTTTGGCTCTAATCAACCATGTAGTCACTGTTCACCATATTAGAGTACCTTTACACCCTATAAGAGTCACTTTGCCCCTATAGGAGTCAGTTGCCACCGTATATTGATACAATTAACATGTTCACATCATGTACATGCAATTAGACATCCTTTTAACCACCTCTTGGTACCCCTTTCCTACAAGTCAATTTTGGGCCACATTTTGGCTCTAATCAATCATGTAAGTGACTTCTCACCATATTAGAGTCACTTTGCACCTTATAAGAGTCCTTGCCATCATATATTGGTACAATTAACATGTTAACAGCATGTACCTGTTATTAGAAATCCTTTTCCAAACCCTCTTTGTGCCATATTCATACAAGTCAATTTTGGTCCACATTTTGGTTCTAATTAACCATGTTAGTCACTTTTCACCATATTAGAGTCCACTTTGCACCCTTTAAGAGTCACTTGCCCCAAATATTGAATATTAACATGTTAACACATGTACATGCAATTAGACATCCTTAACCACCTCTTGGTACCCCTTTCGTATAAGTCAATTTTGGGCCACATTTTGGCTCTAATCAATCATGTAAGTGACTTCTCAACCATATTAGAGTCACTTTACACCTTATAAGAGTCACTTGCCATCATATATTGGTACAATTAACTGTTAACAATCATGTACATGCAATGAAATCCTTTTACCCCCTCTTAGTGCCATATTCATACAAGTCCAATTTTGGTCCACATTTAGTTCTAATTAACCGTAGTAGTCTTCTCACCATAATAGAGTCACTTTGCACCCTATAAGAGTCACTTTCCACCATATATGCAACAATTGACATGTTAACATCATATACATCCAATTTGACATCCTTTACCACCTCTTAATGCCACTCTCATACAAGTTAATTTGTTCCACTTTGGCTCTAATCAACCATGTAAGTCACTGTTCACCATATTATAGTACTTTACACAACCTATAAGTACTTTGCAACCCTATAGGAGTCAGTTGCCACCGTATATTGATACAATTACATGTTCACATCATGTACATGCAATTAGACATCCTTTAACCACCTTTGGTACCCCTTTCGTACAAGTCAATTTTGGGCACATTTTGGCTCTAATCATCAATCATGTAATGACTTCTCACCAATTAGAGTCACTTTGCACCTTATAAGAGTCACTTGCCATCATATATTGGTCCAATTAACATGTTAACATCATGGACATGCAATTAGAAATCCTTTTTAAACCACCTCTTAGTGCAATATTCATACAAGTCAATTTTGGTCCACATTTTGGTTCTAATTAACCATGTTAGTCACTTCTCACCATATTAGAGTCACTTTGCACCCTATAAGAGTCACTTTCCACCATATATGCAACAATTGACATGTTAACATCATATACATCCATTTGACATCCTTTTACCACCTCTTAATGCCACTTTCATACAAGTTAATTTTGTTCCACATTTTGGCTCTAATCAACCATGTAAGTCACTGTTCACCATATTAGAGTACCTTTACACCCTATAAGTCACTTTGCCCCTATAGGAGTCACTTGCCACCGTATATTGATACAATTAACATGTTCACATCATGTACATGCAATTAGACATCCTTTAACCACCTCTTGGTACCCCTTTCCTACAAGTCAATTTTGGGCCACATTTTGGCTCTAATCAATCATGTAAGTGACTTCTCACCATATTAGAGTCACTTTGCACCTTATAAGAGTCACTTGCCATCATATAGGTACAATTAACATGTTAACATCATGTACATGCAATTAGAAATCCTTTTACCACCTCTTAGTGCCATATTCATACAAGTCAATTTTGGTCCACATTTTGGAATTAACCGTGTTAGTCACTTCTCACCATAATAGAGTCACTTTGCACCCTATAAGAGTCACTTTCCACCATATTGCAACAATTGACATGTTAACATCATATACATCCAATTTGACATCCTTTTACCACCTATTGCCACTTTCATACAAGTAATTTTGTTCCACATTTTGCTCTAATCAACATGTACACTTTCACCATATTAGAGTACCTTTACACCCTATAAGAGTCACTTGCCCCATATATTGATACAATTAACATGTTAACATCACGTAAATGCAATTAGACATCCTTTAACCACCTCTTGGCCCCTTTCCTACAAGTCAATTTTGGGCCACATTTTGGCTCTAATCAATCATGTAAGTGACTTCTCACCATATTAGAGTCACTTTGCACCTTATAAGAGTCACTTGCCACATATATGGTACAATTAACATGTTAACAATCATGCAATTGAAATCCTTTTACCACCTCTTAGTGCCATATTCATACAAGTCAATTTTGGTCCACATTTTGGTTCTAATTAACCATGTTAGTCACTTTTCACCATATTAGAGTCACTTTGCACCCTTTAAGAGTCACTTGCCACCAAATATAGATATAATTAACATGTTAACATCATGTACATGCAATTAGACATCCTTTAACCACCTCTTGTACCCCTTGCGTACAAGTCAATTTTGGGCCACATTTTGGCTCTAATCAATCATGTAAGTGACTTCTCACCATATTAGAGTCACTTTGCACCTTATAAGAGTCACTTGCCATCATATATTGGTACAATTAACATGTTAACATCATGGACATGCAATTAGAAATCCTTTTACCACCTATTAGTGCCATATTCATACAAGTCAATTTTGGCTCCACATTTTGGTTCTAATTAACCATGTTAGTCACTTCTCGACCATATTAGAGTCACTGTGCACCTATAAAAGTCACTTTCCACCATATATGCAACAATTGACATGTTAACATCATATACATCCAATTTGACATCCTTTTACCACCTATTAATGCCACTTTCATAGAAGTTAATTTGTTCCAACATTTTGGCTCTAATCAACCATGTAAGTCACTGTTCTCCATATTAGAGTACATTTACACCATTTAGTCACTTCTCACCATATAGAGTCACTTTGCACCCTTTAAGAGTCACTTGCCACCAAATATAGATATAATTAACATGTTAACATCATGTACATGCAATTAGACATCCTTTAACCACCTCTTGGTACCCCTTTCGTACAAGTCAATTTTGGGCCACATTTTGGCTCTAATCAATCATGTAAGTGACTTCTCACCATATTAGAGTCACTTTGCACCTTATAAGAGTCACTTGCCATCATATATTGGTCCCAATTAACATGTTAACATCATGGACATGCAATTAGAAATCCTTTTACCACCTCTTAGTGCAATATTCATACAAGTCAATTTTGGTCCACATTTTGGTTCTAATTAACCATGTTAGTCACTTCTCACCATATTAGAGTCACTTTGCACCCTATAAGAGTCCACTTTCCACCATATATGCAACAATTGACATGTTAACATCATATACATCCAATTTGACATCCTTTACCACCTCTTAATGCCACTTTCATACAAGTTAATTTTGTTCCACATTTTGGCTCTAATCAACCATGTAAGTCACTGTTCACCATATTAGAGTACCTTTACACCCTATAAGAGTCACTTTGCACCTTATAGGAGTCAGTTGCACCGTATATTGATACAATTAACATTGTTCACATCATGTACATGCAATTAGACATCCTTTAACCACCTCTTGGTACCCCTTTCCTACAAGTCAATTTTGGGCCACATTTTGGCTCTAATCAATCATGTAAGTGACTTCTCACCATATTAGAGTCACTTTGCACCTTATAAGAGTCACTTGCCATCATATATTGGTACAATTAACATGTTAACATCATGTACATGTTATTAGAAATCCTTTTACCACCTCTTAGTGCCATATTCATACAAGTCAATTTTGGTCCACATTTTGGTTCTAATTAACCATGTTAGTCACTTTTCACCATATTAGAGTCACTTTGCACCCTTTAAGAGTCACTTGCCACCAAATATTGATATAATTAACATGTTAACATCATGTACATGCAATTAGACATCCTTTAACCACCTCTTGGTACCCCTTTCGTACAAGTCAATTTTGGGCCACATTTTGGCTCTAATCAATCATGTAAGTGACTTCTCACCATATTAGAGTCACTTTGCACCTTATAAGAGTCACTTGCCATCATATATTGGTACAATTAACATGTTAACATCATGGACATGCAATTAGAAATCCTTTTACCACCTCTTAGTGCCATATTCATACAAGTCAATTTTGGTCCACATTTTGGTTCTAATTAACCATGTTAGTCACTTCTCACCATATTAGAGTCACTTTGCACCCTATAAGTCACTTTCCACCATATATGCAACAATTGACATGTTAACATCATATACATCCAATTTGACATCCTTTTACCACCTTTAATGCCACTTTCATACAAGTTAATTTTGTTCCACATTTTGGCTCTAATCAACCATGTAAGTCACTGTTCACCATATTAGAGTACCTTTACACCCTATAAGAGTCACTTTGCACGCCCCTATAGAGTCAGTTGCCACCGTATATTGGATACAATTAACATGTTCACATCATGTACATGCAATTAGACATCCTTTAACCACCTCTTGGTACCCCTTTCGTACAAGTCAATTTTGGGCCACATTTTGGCTCTAATCAATCATGTAAGTGACTTCTCACCATATTAGAGTCACTTTGCACCTTATAAGAGTCACTTGCCATCATATATTGGTCCAATTAACATGTTAACATCATGACATGCAATTAGAAATCCTTTTACCACCTCTTAGTGCAATATTCATACAAGTCAATTTGGTCCACATTTTGGTTCTAATTAACCATGTTAGTCACTTCTCACCATATTAGAGTCACTTTGCACCCTATAAGAGTCACTTTCCACCATATATGCAACAATTGACATGTTAACATCATATACATCCAATTTGACATCCTTTTACCACCTCTTAATGCCACTTTCATACAAGTTAATTTTGTTCCACATTTTGGCTCTAATCAACCATGTAAGTCACTGTTCACCATATTAGAGTACCTTTACACCCTATAAGAGTCACTTTGCACCCTATAGGAGTCAGTTGCCACCGTATATTGATACAATTAACATGTTCACATCATGTACATGCAATTAGACATCCTTTAACCACCTCTTGGTACCCCTTTCGTACAAGTCAATTTTGGGCCACATTTTGGCTCTAATCAATCATGTAAGTGACTTCTCACCATATTAGAGTCACTTTGCACCTTATAAGAGTCACTTGCCATCATATATTGGTCCAATTAACATGTTAACATCATGGACATGCAATTAGAAATCCTTTACCACCTCTTAGTGCAATATTCATACAAGTCAATTTTGGTCCACATTTTGGTTCTAATTAACCATGTTAGTCACTTCTCACCATATTAGAGTCACTTTGCACCCTATAAGAGTCACTTTCCACCATATATGCAACAATTGACATGTTAACATCATATACATCCAATTTGACATCCTTTTACCACCTCTTAATGCCACTTTCATACAAGTTAATTTTGTTCCACATTTTGGCTCTAATCAACCATGTAAGTCACTGTTCACCATATTAGAGTACCTTTACACCCTATAAGAGTCACTTTGCACCCTATAGGAGTCAGTTGCCACCGTATATTGATACAATTAACATGTTCACATCATGTACATGCAATTAGACATCCTTTAACCACCTCTTGGTACCCCTTTCCTACAAGTCAATTTTGGGCCACATTTTGGCTCTAATCAATCATGTAAGTGACTTCTCACCATATTAGAGTCACTTTGCACCTTATAAGAGTCACTTGCCATCATATATTAGTACAATTAACATGTTAACATCATGTACATGTTATTAGAAATCCTTTTCCAACCTCTTTGTGCCATATTCATACAAGTCAATTTTGGTCCACATTTGGAAAATTAACCATGTTAGTCACTTTTCACCATATTAGAGTCACTTTGCACCCTTTAAGAGTCACTTGCCACCAAATATTGATATAATTAACATGTTAAGATCATGTACATGCAATTAGACATCCTTTAACCACCTCTTGGTACCCCTTTCGTACAAGTCAATTTTGGGCCACATTTTGGCTCTAATCAATCATGTAAATGACTTCTCACCATATTAGAGTCACTTTACACCTTATAAGAGTCACTTGCCATCATATATTGGTACAATTAACATGTTAACATCATGTACATGCAATTATAAATCCTTTTACCACCTCTTAGTGCCATATTCATACAAGTCAATTTTGGTCCACATTTTAGTTCTAATTAACCGTGTTAGTCACTTCTCACCATAATAGAGTCACTTTGCACCCTATAAGAGTCACTTTCCACCATATATGCAACAATTGACATGTTAACATCATATACATCCAATTTGACATCCTTTTACCACCTATTAATGCCACTTTCATACAAGTTAATTTTGTTCCACATTTTGCCTCTAATCAACCATGTAAGTCACTGTTCACCATATTAGAGTACCTTTACACCCTATAAATGTCACTTGCCCCATATATTGATACAATTAACATGTTAACATTACGTAAATGCAATTAGACATCCTTTAACCACCTCTTGGTACCCCTTTCCTACAAGTCAATTTTGGGCCACATTTTGGCTCTAATCAATCATGTAAGTGACTTCTCACCATATTAGAGTCACTTTGCACCTTATAAGAGTCACTCGCCATCATATATTGGTACAATTAACATGTTGACATCATGTACATGCAATTAGAAATCCTTTTACCACCTGTTAGTGCCATATTCATACAAGTCAATTTTGGTCCACATTTTGGTTCTAATTAACCATGTTAGTCACTTTTCACCATATTAGAGTCACTTTGCACCCTTTAAGAGTCACTTGCCACCAAATATAGATATAATTAACATGTTAACATCATGTACATGCAATTGGACATCCTTTAACCACCTCTTGGTACCCCTTGCGTACAAGTCAATTTTGGGCCACATTTGGCTCTAATCAATCATGTAAGTGACTTCTCACCATATTAGAGTCACTTTGCACCTTATAAGAGTCACTTGCCATCATATATTGGTACAATTAACATGTTGACATCATGGACATGCAATTAGAAATCCTTTTACCACATATTAGTGCCATATTGATACAAGTCAATTTTGGTCCACATTTTGGTTCTAATTAACCATGTTAGTCCCTTCTCACCATATTAGAGTCACTTTGCACCCTATAAAAGTCACTTTACACCATATATGCAACAATTGACATGTTAACATCATATACATCCAATTTGACATCCTTTTACCACCTATTAATGCCACTTTCATACAAGTTAATTTTGTTCCACATTTTGGCTCTAATCAACCATGTAAGTCACTGTTCACCATATTAGAGTACCTTTACACCATGTTAGTCACTTCTCACCATATTAGAGTCACTTTGCACCCTTTAAGAGTCACTTGCCACCAAATATTGATATAATTAACATGTTAACATCATGTACATGCAATTAGACATCCTTTAACCACCTCATGGTACCCCTTTCGTACAAGTCAATTTTGGGCCACATTTTGGCTCTAATCAATCATGTAAGTGACTTCTCAACATATTAGAGTCACTTTGCACCTTATAAGAGTCACTTGCCATCATATATTGGTACAATTAACATGTTAACATCATGGACATGCAATTAGAAATCCTTTACCACCTCTTAGTGCAATATTCATACAAGTCAATTTTGGTCCACATTTTGGTTCTAATTAACCATGTTAGTCACTTCTCACCATATTAGAGTCACTTTGCACCCTATAAGAGTCACTTTCCACCATATATGCAACAATTGACATGTTAACATCATATACATCCAATTTGACATCCTTTTACCACCTCTTAATGCCACTTTCATACAAGTTAATTTTGTTCCACATTTTGGCTCTAATCAACCATGTAAGTCACTGTTCACCATATTAGAGTACCTTTACACCCTATAAGAGTCACTTTGTACCCTATAGGAGTCACTTGCCACCGTATATTGATACAATTAACATGTTCACATTATGTACATGACTGCAGAAGAAAAAACTGCAAATTAATTATGTAAGTGACTTCTCACCATATTAGAGTCACTTTGCACCTTATAAGAGTCACTTGCCATCATATATTGGTACAATTAACATGTTAACATCATGTACATGTTATTAGAAATCCTTTTACCACCTCTTAGTGCCATATTCATACAAGTCAATTTTGGTCCACATTATGGTTCTAATTAACCATGTTTTTTTTTTGCTAAGTAATAATTGTATAAACCCAACAAAGAAAAAATACAAAATACTAGGGTATACCCTAGAGCATCAAAGATCAGGAACAGACTCCCAACAATGCCAAGTCAATGATACAGAACAGAGAAATCTAGCTTTACTTCTATTTAAAGATGATTTCTTTAAATAAACAGACGTCCAAAACTAACATCTAAGAGTTCTACTCTATCCTTTCCTCTAGTACAATAGGGTAATGAGATTTACATTATTTTCCACTGCCCTGTGAAAACGCTTGCAAGAAAATAATTTTTCTCTCACTTCTCTTTTGATAATGAAAAGCAGCACCCTGGAGCTTCGATTGTTGCCATTGTTGTGCATTCTTCTATTCCGCTCTTGCCATATATAGTATATTGTAGTGCCAATATAAAGATAGGCAATTTGTCTTTTAATGTTGCTCTCTGTGTTTGCTAGGAAATTTCCTTGCCTAAAATCCCTCCAGTCCCTCGTAAGAGTAACAGGACAGGCCTGAAGAATCTGAGTTGCATACCCGCATTCCATGAACAAGTGACTAGCATTTTCATTGTGACCATTGCATAGCATACATCTGCCATCATTATACATTCCAAAACGACTCATACGCTCTTTTGTCAACAATCTATCTTGAATTGCCAGCCAAAAAAAGAATGAATTTTTGGAATCGAAAAAATACTCCAAACAGCTGATATCCAAGGTGGTGGTTGCCCAATTCTGCGAATAGAGTTCCAGATTTTTGAGATGTTAACCTCTTTTCCTTGTTGACTTTCCCATAGAATTTCATCTCGAGCAAATAATCTGACTCCCAGCATTTCATTCCTAACCTCAATGGCAGAAAACATGATTCGAGGGATGAATATGCCAAATTCCGTCTCGAATAAACGATTGAATGCTGGCCATAGATGTCGATTCCATGATAGATATAATGCTATTACCGTATTTAGAGAATAAGGGTGTACCATTAATGCCATAATTTAAATTTTGACTCGGCACCGATTTTGAATTGGATTCTTTGAGTCACCTCAATTCGCACATTAATCAACTTTTTGACGCACCAGGGACAGGAACTAGGAGCAGGCGCTGTCCAAATTGACTTGTTGCGGAAGAGGCAGGAGTGCAACCAAATACTCCAAAGGGATGATTGGTTAGGCTGGATTACTCTCCAGAATTGATAAATAATGGCTGCTTTATTCCATTCCAGAGGGTCTCGAATGCCTAGACCTCCTTCTTCCTTTGGTAAACAACATGTCTCCCAAGCAACTTTATAATGACATTTAGCAGAGGATGCTCCACCCCATAAGAATTTAGCTAGAGTAGATTTTAGATTTTTAAGCACACTCTTGGGAAGAAAAAGGTACATGGCCCAATAGCTATGGATACCAAATAATATGGCTTTAATCAGCTGTAGTCTTCCAGAAAATTTCAGAAAGGCATTAGTCCAGAGATCAATCTTCGAGCACATGCGGAGAATAAGAGGAGTGCATTCTGCCTTGGAGAGTTTTTTAGAGATTAGAGGTAAACCCAGATATTTGATTGGGAGATGACCAATCTGGAATCCAGAATAACTAATAATAGCATTCTCAACTTCCTGAGGAGTGTTACAGAAGAAACAATTGCTTTTGGAAGCATTAGGATGAAGTCCTGATGTTGAGGAGAATTCAGAGATTGTGTCCAACATAATTTTCATTGATTTTTCATCTCCTTTCGAGAATAACATTACATCATCTGCGAAAATCAAGTGAGTAATATCTGCGTGAGACGTGCGCCAATGATATGAAAAATCTGGATTCGAGGAGCACTTTTGAATGAAAGCAGAGAAGACTTCCATGGCTAGCACAAACAGAGACGGGGAAAGTGGGTCACCTTGTCTAAGCCCAGATTTGCATTGGAAGTACCCTTCCAGAGCACCATTAATTTTTACTGAGACCATAGCTGAGGATAAACAAGTATGAATCCAATTGATAAACAAAGCAGGAAAACCCATTCTGTGAAGAGTAGAGAGCAAAAAATTCCAATTCAGGGAGTCAAAAGCCTTTTGAATATCTAGCTTGACTGTGCATCTAGGAGGCCCTTTATGTAAATGGTAATCCCTGCATAAAGATTGTGCCAGTAAAATATTGTCTCCAATAGATCTATTAGTGACAAAAGCTGACTGACTAGCAGATACAATTTGAGGAAGCACCTGCTTGAGTCTACTAGCAAGCATTTTAGCAATAACTTTGTAAAGTACATTACAACAAGAGATTGGCCTAAATTGGGCAATTCTGTTCGGGTGATTCTCTTTAGGAATCAAAGCCAGAGCAGTAGAATTTATAATACGAGGCAATTTCATAGAATGAAAGAAATACAAGATAGCATTTGTCACCTCACCACCCACTATATCCCAAGATTTAATGAAAAACTCTACCGGAAACCCATCAGGGCCTGGACTTTTGTTCTTTGCCAAAGATTGAAATGTCTTGAGAACCTCAGCTTGAGTGAAAACCTTAGTCAGATTCTGTTGTTGCTCTACATTCAGTACCGGAAGCTGTAAGTCAGGAGGAATGTCCCTAACTTCAACCGAGTTCCCCAAGATAGAAGAGAAATAGTCAACAATTAACCATGTTAGTCACTTTTCACCATATTAGTGTCACTTTGCACCCTTTAAGAGTCACTTGCCACCAAATATTGATATAATTAACATGTTAACATCATGTACATGCAATTAGACATCCTTTAACCACCTCTTGGTACCCCTTTCGTACAAGTCAATTTTGGGCCACATTTTGGCTCTAATCAATCATGTAAGTGACTTCTCACAATATTAGAGTCACTTTGCACCTTATAAGAGTCACTTGCCATCATATATTGGTAAAATTAACATGTTAACATCATGGACATGCAATTAGAAATCCTTTTACCACCTCTTAGTGCCATGTTCATACAAGTCAATTTTGGTCCATATTTTGGTTCTAATTAACCATGTTAGTCACTTCTCACCATATTAGAGTCACTTTGCACCCTATAAGAGTCACTTTCCACCATATATGCAACAATTGACATGTTAACATCATATACATCCAATTTGACATCCTTTTACCACCTCTTAATGCCACTTTCATACAAGTTAATTTTGTTCCACATTTTGGCTCTAATCAACCATGTAAGTCACTGTTCACCATATTAGAGTACCTTTACACCCTATAAGAGTCACTTTGCACCCTATAGGAGTCACTTGCCACCGTATATTGATACAATTAACATGTTCACATCATGTACATGCAATTAAACATCCTTTAACCACCTCTTGGTACCCCATTCCTACAAGTCAATTTTGGGCCACATTTTGGCTCTAATCAATCATGTAAGTGACTTCTCACCATATTAGAGTCACTTTGCACCTTATAAGAGTCACTTGCCATCATATATTGGTACAATTAACATGTTAACATCATGTACATGTTATTAGAAATCCTTTTCCCACCTCTTAGTGCCATATTCATACAAGTCAATTTTGGTCCATATTTTGGTTCTAATTAACAATGTTAGTCACTTTTCACCATATTAGAGTCACTTTGCACCCTTTAAGAGTCACTTGCCACCAAATATTGATATAATTAACATGTTAACATCATGTACATGCAATTAGACATCCTTTAACCACCTCTTGGTACCCCTTTCGTACAAGTCAATTTTGGGCCACATTTTGGCTCTAATCAATCATGTAAGTGACTTCTCACCATATTAGAGTCACTTTGCACCTTATAAGAGTCACTTGCCATCATATATTGGTACAATTAAAATGTTAACATCATGTACATGCAATTAGAAATCCTTTTACCACGTCTTAGTGCCATATTCATACATGTCAATTTTGGTCCACATTTTGGTTCTAATTAACCGTGTTAGTCACTTCTCACCATAATAGAGTCAATTTGCACCCTATAAGAGTCACTTTCCACCATATATGCAACAATTGACATGTTAACATCATATACATCCAATTTGACATCCTTTTACCACCTATTAATGCCACTTTCATACAAGTTAATTTTGTTCCACATTTTGCCTCTAATCAACCATGTAAGTCACTGTTCACCATATTAGAGTACCTTTACACCCTATAAGAGTCACTTGCCCCATATATTCATACAATTAACATGTTAACATCACGTAAATGCAATTAGACATCCTTTAACCACCTCTTGGTACCCCTTTCCTACAAGTCAATTTTGGGCCACATTTTGGCTCTAATCAATCATGTAAGTGACTTCTCACCATATTAGAGTCACTTTGCACCTTATAAGAGTCACTTGCCATCATATATTTGTACAATTAACATGTTAACATCATATACATGTTATTAGAAATCCTTTTACCACCTCTTAGTGCCATATTCATAAAAGTCAATTTTGGTCCACATTATGGTTCTAATTAACCATGTTAGTCACTTTTCACCATATTAGTGTCACTTTGCACCCTTTAAGAGTCACTTGCCACCAAATATTGATATAATTAACATGTTAACATCATGTACATGCAATTAGACATCCTTTAACCACCTCTTGGTACCCCTTTCGTACAAGTCAATTTTGGGCCACATTTTGGCTCTAATCAATCATGTAAGAGCCTTCTCACAATATTAGAGTCACTTTGCACCTTATAAGAGTCACTTGCCATCATATATTGGTACAATTAACATGTTAACATCATGGACATGCAATTAGAAATCCTTTTACCACCTCTTAGTGCCATGTTCATACAAGTCAATTTTGGTCCATATTTTGGTTCTAATTAACCATGTTAGTCACTTCTCACCATATTAGAGTCACTTTGCACCCTATAAGAGTCACTTTCCACCATATATGCAACAATTGACATGTTAACATCATATACATCCAATTTGACATCCTTTTACCACCTCTTAATGCCACTTTCATACAAGTTAATTTTGTTCCACATTTTGGCTCTAATCAACCATGTAAGTCACTGTTCATCATATTAGAGTACCTTTACACCCTATAAGAGTCACTTTGCACCCTATAGGAGTCACTTGCCACCGTATATTGATACAATTAACATGTTCACATCATGTACATGCAATTAGACATCCTTTAACCACCTCTTGGTACCCCTTTCCTACAAGTCAATTTTGGGCCACATTTTGGCTCTAATCAATCATGTAAGTGACTTCTCACCATATTAGAGTCACTTTGCACCTTATAAGAGTCACTTGCCATCATATATTGAAATATTAACATGTTAACATCATGTACATGTTATTAGAAATCCTTTTCCCACCTCTTAGTGCCATATTCATACAAGTCAATTTTGGTCCATATTTTGGTTCTAATTAACCATGTTAGTCACTTTTCACCATATTAGAGTCACTTTGCACCCTTTAAGAGTCACTTGCCACCAAATATTGATATAATTAACATGTTAACATCATGTACATGCAATTAGACATCCTTTAACCACCTCTTGGTACCCCTTTCGTACAAGTCAATTTTGGGCCACATTTTGGCTCTAATCAATCATGTAAGTGACTTCTCACCATATTAGAGTCACTTTGCACCTTATAAGAGTCACTTGCCATCATATATTGGTACAATTAACATGTTAACATCATGTACATGCAATTAGAAATCCTTTTACCACCTCTTAGTGCCATATTCATACAAGTCAATTTTGGTCCACATTTTGGTTCTAATTAACCGTGTTAGTCACTTCTCACCATAATAGAGTCACTTTGCACCCTATAAGAGTCACTTTCCACCATATATGCAACAATTGACATGTTAACATCATATACATCCAATTTGACATCCTTTTACCACCTATTAATGCCACTTTCATACAAGTTAATTTTGTTCCACATTTTGCCTCTAATCAACCATGTAAGTCACTGTTCACCATATTAGAGTACCTTTACACCCTATAAGAGTCACTTGCCCCATATATTGATACAATTAACATGTTAACATCACGTAAATGCAATTAGACATCCTTTAACCACCTCTTGGTACCCCTCTCCTACAAGTCAATTTTGGGCCACATTTTGGCTCTAATCAATCATGTAAGTGACTTCTCACCATATTAGAGTCACTTTGCACCTTATAAGAGTCACTTGCCATCATATATTGGTACAATTAACATGTTAACATCATGTACATGCAATTAGAAATCCTTTTACCACCTCTTAGTGCCATATTCATACAAGTCAATTTTGGTCCACATTTTGGTTCTAATTAACCATGTTAGTCACTTTTCACCATATTAGAGTCACTTTGCACCCTTTAAGAGTCACTTGCCTCCAATATATATATAATTAACATGTTAATATCATGTACATGCAATTAGACATCCTTTAACCACCTCTTGGTACCCTTTGCGTACAAGTCAATTTTGGGCCACATTTTGGCTCTAATCAATCATGTAAGTGACTTCTCACCATATTAGAGTCACTTTGCACCTTATAAGAGTCACTTGCCATCATATATTGGTACAATTAACATGTTAACATCATGGACATGCAATTAGAAATCCTTTTACCACCTATTAGTGCCATATTCATACAAGTCAATTTTGGTCAACATTTTGGTTCTAATTAACCATGTTAGTCACTTCTCACCATATTAGAGTCACTTTGCACCCTATAAAAGTCACTTTCCACCATATATGCAACAATTGACATGTTAACATCATATACATCCAATTTGACATCCTTTTACCACCTATTAATGCCACTTTCATACAAGTTAATTTTGTTCCACATTTTGGCTCTAATCAACCATGTAAGTCACTGTTCACCATATTAGAGTACCTTTACACCATGTTTGTCACTTCTCACCATATTAGAGTCACTTTGCACCCTTTAAGAGTCACTTGCCACCAAATATTGATATAATTAACATGTTAACATCATGTACATGCAATTAGACCTCCTTTAACCACCTCTTGGTACCCCTTTCGTACAAGTCAATTTTGGGCCACATTTTGGCTCTAATCAATCATGTAAGTGACTTCTCACCATATTAGAGTCACTTTGCAACTTATAAGAGTCACTTCCCATCATATATTGGTACAATTAACATGTTAACATCATGGACATGCAATTAGAAATCCTTTTAGCACCTCTTAGTGCCATATTCATACAAGTCAATTTTGGTCCACATTTTGGTTCTAATTAACCATGTTAGTCACTTTTCACCATATTAGAGTCACTTTGCACCCTTTAAGAGTCACTTGCCTCCAAATATATATATAATTAACATGTTAATATCATGTACATGCAATTAGACATCCTTTAACCACCTCTTGGTACCCCTTGCGTAAAAGTCAATTTTGGGCCACATTTTGGCTCTAATCAATCATGTAAGTGACTTCTCACCATATTAGAGTCACTTTGCACCTTATAAGAGTCACTTGCCATCATATATTGGTACAATTAACATGTTAACATCATGGACATGCAATTAGAAATCCTTTTACCACCTATTAGTGCCATATTCATACAAGTCAATTTTGGTCCACATTTTGGTTCTAATTAACCATGTTAGTCACTTCTCACCATATTAGAGTCACTTTGCACCCTATAAAAGTCACTTTCCACCATATATGCAACAATTGACATGTTAACATCATATACATCCAATTTGACATCCTTTTACCACCTATTAATGCCACTTTCATACAAGTTAATTTGTTCCACATTTTGGCTCTAATCAACCATGTAAGTCACTGTTCACCATATTAGAGTACCTTTACACCCTATAAGAGTCACTTTGCACCCTATAGGAGTCACTTGCCACCGTATATTGATACAATTAACATGTTCACATCATGTACATGCAATTAGACATCCTTTAACCACCTCTTGGTACCTCCTACAAGTCAATTTTGGGCCACATTTTGGCTCTAATCAATCATGTAAGTGACTTCTCACCATACTAGAGTCACTTTG
This sequence comes from Apium graveolens, assembly GCF_009905375.1. Taxonomy (NCBI): domain Eukaryota; kingdom Viridiplantae; phylum Streptophyta; class Magnoliopsida; order Apiales; family Apiaceae; genus Apium; species Apium graveolens. The sequence goes on from NW_027421693.1 coordinate 20,951, forward strand.
CACCTTATAAGAGTCACTTGCCATCATATATTGGTACAATTAACATGTTAACATCATGTACATGTTATTAGAAATCCTTTTACCACCTCTTAGTGCCATATTCATACAAGTCAATTTTGGTCCACATTATGGTTCTAATTAACCATGTTAGTCACTTTTCACCATATTAGTGTCACTTTGCACCCTTTAAGAGTCACTTGCCACCAAATATTGATATAATTAACATGTTAACATCATGTACATGCAATTAGACATCCTTTAACCACCTCTTGGTACCCCTTTCGTACAAGTCAATTTTGGGCCACATTTTGGCTCAAATCAATCATGTAAGTGACTTCTCACAATATTAGAGTCACTTTGCACCTTATAAGAGTCACTTGCCATCAAATATTGGTACAATTAACATGTTAACATCATGGACATGCAATTAGAAATCCTTTTACCACCTCTTAGTGCCATGTCCACCTCTTAGTGCAATATTCATACAAGTCAATTTTGGTCCACATTTTGGTTCTAATTCACCATGTTAGTCACTTCTCACCATATTAGAGTCACTTTGCACCCTATAAGAGTCACTTTCCACCATATATGCAACAATTGACATGTTAACATCATATACATCCAATTTGACATCCTTTTACCACCTCTTAATGCCACTTTCATACAAGTTAATTTTGTTCCACATTTTGGCTCTAATCAACCATGTAAGTCACTGTTCACCATATTAGAGTACCTTTACACCCTATAAGAGTCACTTTGCACCCTATAGGAGTCACTTGCCACCGTATATTGATACAATTAACATGTTCACATCATGTACATGCAATTAGACATCCTTTAACCACCTCTTGGTACCCCTTTCCTACAAGTCAATTTTGGGCCACATTTTGGCTCTAATCAATCATGTAAGTGACTTCTCACCATACTAGAGTCACTTTGCACCTTATAAGAGTCACTTGCATCATATATTGGTACAATTAACATGTTAACATCATGTACATGTTATTAGAAATCCTTTTACCACCTCTTAGTGCCATATTCATACAAGTCAATTTTGGTCCACATTATGGTTCTAATTAACCATGTTAGTCACTTTTCACCATATTAGTGTCACTTGCACCCTTTAAGAGTCACTTGCCACCAAATATTGATATAATTAACATGTTAACATCATGTACATGCAATTAGACATCCTTTAACCACCTCTTGGTACCCCTTTCGTACAAGTCAATTTTGGGCCACATTTTGGCTCTAATCAATCATGTAAGTGACTTCTCACAATATTAGAGTCACTTTGCACCTTATAAGAGTCACTTGCCATCAAATATTGGTACAATTAACATGTTAACATCATGGACATGCAATTAGAAATCCTTTTACCACCTCTTAGTGCCATGTTCATACAAGTCAATTTTGGTCCACATTTTGCACCCTATAAGAGTCACTTTCCACCATATATGCAACAATTGACATGTTAACATCATATACATCCAATTTGACATCCTTTACCACCTATTAATGCCACTTTCATACAAGTTAATTTGTTCCACATTTTGCCTCTAATCAACCATGTAAGTCACTGTTCACCATATTAGAGTACCTTTACACCATGTTTGTCACTTCTCACCATATTAGAGTCACTTTGCACCCTTTAAGAGTCACTTGCCACCAAATATTGATATAATTAACATGTTACATCATGTACATGCAATTAGACCTCCTTTAACACCTCTTTGACCCCTTTTCGTACAAGTCAATTTTGGGCCACATTTTGGCTCTAATCAATCATGTAAGTGACTTCTCACCATTTAGAGTCACTTTGCAACTTATAAGAGTCACTTGCCATTATATATTGGTAAATTAACATGTTAACATCATGGACATGCAATTAGAAATCATTTTACCACATCTTAGTGCCATATTCATACAAGTCAATTTTGGTCCACATTTTGGTTCTAATAACCATGTTTAGTCACTTTCACCATATTAGAGTCACTTTGCACCCTTTAAGAGTCACTTGCCTCCAAATATATATATAATTAACATGTAATATCATGTACATGCAATTAGACATCCTTTAACCACCTCTTGGTACCCCTTGCGTACAAGTCAATTTTGGGCCACATTTTGGCTCTAATCAATCATGTAAGTGACTTCTCACCATATTAGAGTCACTTTGCACCTTATAAGAGTCACTTGCACTCTATATTGGTACAATTAACATGTTAACATCATGGACATGCAATTAGAAATCCTTTACCACCTATTAGTGCCATATTCATACAAGTCAATTTTGGTCCACATTTTGGTTCTAATTAACCATGTTAGTCACTTCTCACCATATTAGAGTCACTTTGCACCCTATAAAGTCACTTTCCACCATATATGCAACAATTGACATGTTAACATCATATACATCCAATTTGACATCCTTTTACCACCTATTAATGCCACTTTCATACAAGTAATTTTGTTCCACATTTTGGCTCTAATCAACATGTAAGTCACTGTTCACCATATTAGAGTACCTTTACACCATGTTTGTCACTTCTCACCATATTAGAGTCACTTTGCACCCTTTAAGAGTCACTTGCCACCAAATATTGATATAATTAACATGTTAACATCATGTACATGCAATTAGACCTCCTTTAACCACCTCTTGGTACCCCTTTCGTACAAGTCAATTTGGGCCACATTTTGGCTCTAATCAATCATGTAAGTGACTTCTCACCATATTAGAGTCACTTTGCAACTTATAAGAGTCACTTGCCATCATATATTGGTACAATTAACATGTTAACATCATGGACATGCAATTAGAAATCCTTTTAGCACCTCTTAGTGCCATATTCATACAAGTCAATTTTGGTCCACATTTTGGTTCTAATTAACCATGTTAGTCACTTTTCACCATATTAGAGTCACTTTGCACCCTTTAAGAGTCACTTGCCACCAAATATAGATATAATTAACATGTTAACATCATGTACATGCAATTAGACATCCTTTAACCACCTCTTGGTACCCCTTGCGTACAAGTCAATTTTGGGCCACATTTTGGCTCTAATCAATCATGTAAGTGACTTCTCACCATATTAGAGTCACTTTGCACTTATAAGAGTCACTTGCCATCATATATTGGTACAATTAACATGTTAACATCATGGACATGCAATTAGAAATCGTTTTACCACCTCTTAGTGCAATATTCATACAAGTCAATTTTGGTCCACATTTTGGTTCTAATTCAACATGTTAGTCACTTCTCACCATATTAGAGTCACTTTGCACCCTATAAGAGTCACTTTCCACCATATATGCAACAATTGACATGTTAACATCATATACATCCAATTTGACATCCTTTTACCACCTCTTAATGCCACTTTCATACAAGTTAATTTTGTTCCACATTTTGGCTCTAATCAACCATGTAAGTCACTGTTCACCATATTAGAGTACCTTTACACCCTATAAGAGTCACTTTGCACCCTATAGGAGTCACTTGCCACCGTATATTGATACAATTAACATGTTCACATCATGTACATGCAATTAGACATCCTTTAACCACCTCTTGGTACCCCTTTCCTACAAGTCAATTTTGGGCCACATTTTGGCTCTAATCAATCATGTAAGTGACTTCTCACCATACTAGAGTCACTTTGCACCTTATAAGAGTCACTTGCCATCATATATTGGTACAATTAACATGTTAACATCATGTACATGTTATTAGAAATCCTTTTACCACCTCTTAGTGCCATATTCATACAAGTCAATTTTGGTCCACATTATGGTTCTAATTAACCATGTTAGTCACTTTTCACCATATTAGTGTCACTTTGCACCCTTTAAGAGTCACTTGCCACCAAATATTGATATAATTAACATGTTAACATCATGTACATGCAATTAGACATCCTTTAACCACCTCTTGGTACCCCTTTCGTACAAGTCAATTTTGGGCCACATTTTGGCTCTAATCAATCATGTAAGTGACTTCTCACAATATTAGAGTCACTTTGCACCTTATAAGAGTCACTTGCCATCAAATATTGGTACAATTAACATGTTAACATCATGGACATGCAATTAGAAATCCTTTTACCACCTCTTAGTGCCATGTTCATACAAGTCAATTTTG
>NW_027421694.1:0-5416 GCF_009905375.1 Apium graveolens
ACCAAAATTGACTCGTATGAAAGTGGTACCAAGAGATGGTTAAAGGATGTCAAATTGGATGTTTATGATGTTAACATGTTAATTCTACCAATATATGGTTGAAAGTGAGTCTTATAAGGTGCAAAATTACTCTAATATGGTTTAAAGTGACTTACATGGTAGATTAGAGCCAAAATGTGGACCAAAATTGACTCGTATGAAAGTGGTACCAAGAGATGGTTAAAGGATGTCAAATTGGATGTTTATGATGTTAACATGTTAATTCTACCAATATATGGTGAAAGTGAGTCTTATAAGGTGCAAAATTACTCTAATATGGTTTAAAGTGACTTACATGGTAGATTAGAGCCAAAATGTGGACCAAAATTGACTCGTATGAAAGTGGTACCAAGAGATGGTTAAAGGATGTCAAATTGGATGTTTATGATGTTAACATGTTAATTCTACCAATATATGGTGAAAGTGAGTCTTATAAGGTGCAAAATTACTCTAATATGGTTTAAAGTGACTTACATGGTGATTAGAGCCAAAATGTGGACCAAAATTGACTCGTATGAAAGTGGTACCAAGAGATGGTTAAAGGATGTCAAATTGGATGTTTATGATGTTAACATGTTAATTCTACCAATATATGGTGAAAGTGAGTCTTATAAGGTGCAAAATTACTCTAATATGGTTTAAAGTGACTTACATGGTAGATTAGAGCCAAAATGTGGACCAAAATTGACTCGTATGAAAGTGGTACCAAGGATGGTTAAAGGATGTCAAATTGGATGTTTATGATGTTAACATGTTAATTCTACCAATATATGGTGAAAGTGAGTCTTATAAGGTGCAAAATTACTCTAATATGGTTTAAAGTGACTTACATGGTAGATTAGAGCCAAAATGTGGACCAAAATTGACTGTATGAAAGTGGTACCAAGAGATGGTTAAAGGATGTCAAATTGGATGTTTATGATGTTAACATGTTAATTCTACCAATATATGGTTGAAAGTGAGTCTTATAAGGTGCAAAATTACTCTAATATGGTTTAAAGGACTTACATGGTAGATTAGAGCCAAAATGTGGACCAAAATTGACTGTATGAAAGTGGTACCAAGAGATGGTTAAAGGATGTCAAATTGGATGTTTATGATGTTAACATGTTAATTCTACCAATATATGGTGAAAGTAGTCTTATAAGGTGCAAAATTACTCTAATATGGTTTAAAGTGACTTACATGGTAGATTAGAGCCAAAATGTGGACCAAAATTGACTCGTATGAAAGTGGTACCAAGAGATGGTTAAAGGATGTCAAATTGGATGTTTATGATGTTAACATTCTACCAATATATGGTTGAAAGTGAGTCTTATAAGGTGCAAAATTACTCTAATATGGTTTAAAGTGACTTACATGGTAGATTAGAGCCAAAATGTGGACCAAAATTGACGTATGAAAGTGGTACCAAGAGATGGTTAAAGGATGTCAAATTGGTTTATGATGTTAACATGTTAATTCTACCAATATATGGTGAAAGTGAGTCTTATAAGGTGCAAAATTACTCTAATATGGTTTAAAGTGACTTACATGGTAGATTAGAGCCAAAATGTGGACCAAAATTGACTGTATGAAAGTGGTACCAAGAGATGGTTAAAGGATGTCAAATTGGATGTTTATGATTAACATGTTAATTCTACCAATATATGGTTGAAAGTGAGTCTTATAAGGTGCAAAATTACTCTAATATGGTTTAAAGTGACTTACATGGTGATTAGAGCCAAAATGTGGACCAAAATTGACTCGTATGAAAGTGGTACCAAGAGTGGTTAAAGGATGTCAAATTGGATGTTTATGATGTTAACATGTTAATTCTACCAATATATGGTTGAAAGTGAGTCTTATAAGGTGCAAAATTACTCTAATATGGTTTAAAGTGACTTACATGGTAGATTAGAGCCAAAATGTGGACCAAAATTGACTGTAAAAGTGGTACCAAGAGATGGTTAAAGGATGTCAAATTGGATGTTTATGATGTTAACATGTTAATTCTACCAATATATGGTGAAAGTAGTCTTATAAGGTGCAAAATTACTCTAATATGGTTTAAAGTGACTTACATGGTAGATTAGAGCCAAAATGTGGACCAAAATTGACTCGTATGAAAGTGGTACCAAGAGATGGTTAAAGGATGTCAAATTGGATGTTTATGATGTTAACATGTTAATTCTACCAATATGGTTGAAAGTGAGTCTTATAAGGTGCAAAATTACTCTAATATGGTTTAAAGTGACTTACATGGTAGATTAGAGCCAAAATGTGGACCAAAATTGACTGTATGAAGTGGTACCAAGAGATGGTTAAAGGATGTCAAATTGGATGTTTATGATGTTAACATGTTAATTCTACCAATATATGGGAAAGTGAGTCTTATAAGGTGCAAAATTACTCTAATATGGTTTAAAGTGACTTACATGGTAGATTAGAGCCAAAATGTGGACCAAAATTGACTCGTATGAAAGTGGTACCAAGAATGGTTAAAGGATGTCAAATTGGATGTTTATGATGTTAACATGTTAATTCTACCAATATATGGTTGAAAGTGAGTCTTATAAGGTGCAAAATTACTCTAATATGGTTTAAAGTGACTTACATGGTAGATTAGAGCCAAAATGTGGACCAAAATTGACTCGTATGAAAGTGGTACCAAGAGATGGTTAAAGGATGTCAAATTGGATGTTTATGATTAACATGTTAATTCTACCAATATATGGTGAAAGTGAGTCTTATAAGGTGCAAAATTACTCTAATATGGTTTAAAGTGACTTACATGGTAGATTAGAGCCAAAATGTGGACCAAAATTGACTCGTATGAAAGTGGTACCAAGATGGTTAAAGGATGTCAAATTGGATGTTTATGATGTTAACATGTTAATTCTACCAATATATGGTTGAAAGTGAGTCTTATAAGGTGCAAAATTACTCTAATATGGTTTAAAGTGACTTACATGGTGATTAGAGCCAAAATGTGGACCAAAATTGACTGTATGAAAGTGGTACCAAGAGATGGTTAAAGGATGTCAAATTGGATGTTTATGATGTTAACATGTTAATTTACCAATATATGGTTGAAAGTGAGTCTTATAAGGTGCAAAATTACTCTAATATGGTTTAAAGGACTTACATGGTAGATTAGAGCCAAAATGTGGACCAAAATTGACTGAAAGTGGTACCAAGAGATGGTTAAAGGATGTCAAATTGGATGTTTATGATGTTAACATGTTAATTCTACCAATATATGGTTGAAAGTAGTCTTATAAGGTGCAAAATTACTCTAATATGGTTTAAAGTGACTTACATGGTAGATTAGAGCCAAAATGTGGACCAAAATTGACTCGTATGAAAGTGGTACCAAGAGATGGTTAAAGGATGTCAAATTGGATGTTTATGAGTTAACATGTTAATTCTACCAATATATGGTGAAAGTGAGTCTTATAAGGTGCAAAATTACTCTAATATGGTTTAAAGTGACTTACATGGTAGATTAGAGCCAAAATGTGGACCAAAATTGACTCGTATGAAAGTGGTACCAAGAGATGGTTAAAGGATGTCAAATTGGATGTTTATGATGTTAACATGTTAATTCTACCAATATATGGTTGAAAGTGAGTCTTATAAGGTGCAAAATTACTCTAATATGGTTTAAAGTGACTTACATGGTAGATTAGAGCCAAAATGTGGACCAAAATTGACTGTATGAAAGTGGTACCAAGAGATGGTTAAAGGATGTCAAATTGGATGTTTATGATGTTAACATGTTAATTCTACCAATATATGGTGAAAGTGAGTCTTATAAGGTGCAAAATTACTCTAATATGGTTTAAAGTGACTTACATGGTAGATTAGAGCCAAAATGTGGACCAAAATTGACTCGTATGAAAGTGGTACCAAGAGATGGTTAAAGGATGTCAAATTGGATGTTTATGATGTTAACATGTTAATTCTACCAATATATGGTTGAAAGTAGTCTTATAAGGTGCAAAATTACTCTAATATGGTTTAAAGTGACTTACATGGTGTAGATTAGAGCCAAAATGTGGACCAAAATTGACTCGTATGAAAGTGGTACCAAGAGATGGTTAAAGGATGTCAAATTGGATGTTTATGATGTTAACATGTTAATTCTACCAATATATGGTTGAAAGTGAGTCTTATAAGGTGCAAAATTACTCTAATATGGTTTAAAGTGACTTACATGGTGATTAGAGCCAAAATGTGGACCAAAATTGACGTATGAAAGTGGTACCAAGAGGTGGTTAAAGGATGTCAAATTAGATGTTTATGATGTTAACATGTTAATTCTACCAATATATGGTGAAAGTGAGTCTTATAAGGTGCAAAATTACTCTAATATGGTTTAAAGGACTTACATGGTAGATTAGAGCCAAAATGTGGACCAAAATTGACTGTATAAAAGTGGTACCAAGAGATGGTTAAAGGATGTCAAATTGGATGTTTATGATGTTAACATGTTAATTCTACCAATAAGTGAGTCTTATAAGGTGCAAAATTACTCTAATATGGTTTAAAGTGACTTACATGGTAGATTAGAGCCAAAATGTGGACCAAAATTGACTCGTATGAAAGTGGTACCAAGAATGGTTAAAGGATGTCAAATTGGATGTTTATGATGTAACATGTTAATTCTACCAATATATGGTTGAAAGTGAGTCTTATAAGGTGCAAAATTACTCTAATATGGTTTAAAGTGACTTACATGGTAGATTAGAGCCAAAATGTGGACCAAAATTGACTCGTATGAAAGTGGTACCAAGAGATGGTTAAAGGATGTCAAATTGGATGTTTATGATGTTAACATGTTAATTCTACCAATATATGGTGCAAGTGAGTCTTATAAGGTGCAAAATTACTTAATATGGTTTAAAGTGACTTACATGGTGATTATAGCCAAAATGTGGAAAAATTGACTCGTATGAAAGTGGTACCAAGAGATGGTTAAAGGATGTCAAATTGGATGTTTATGATGTTAACATGTTAATTCTACCAATATATGGTTGAAAGGAGTCTTATAAGGTGCAAAATTACTCTAATATGGTTTAAAGTGACTTACATGGTAGATTAGAGCCAAAATGTGGACCAAAATTGATCGTATGAAAGTGGTACCAAGAGTGGTTAAAGGATGTCAAATTGGATGTTTATGATGTTAACATGTTAATTCTACCAATATATGGTTGAAAGTGAGTCTTATAAGGTGCAAAATTACTCTAATATGGTTTAAAGGACTTACATGGTAGATTAGAGCCAAAATGTGGACCAAATTGACTTGAAAGTGGTACCAGAGATGGTTAAAGGATGTCAAATGGATGTTTATGATGTTAACATGTTCATTCTTACAATTCTGGTGGCAAGTTCG
>NW_027421695.1:0-79485 GCF_009905375.1 Apium graveolens
GAAGGAATATTACTAATGGCCCAACATGAAGAGGGACGTAGCAGAATGGGTAAGCAAATGTTTGACTTGCCAAAGAGTAAAGGCAGAGCACCAGAGACCCAGTGGACTTTTACGACCCCTGGAGATTCCCGAATGGAAATGGGAACAGATAGCGATGAATTTTGTTGTAGGCTTGCCAAGGACGAAAGCCAATCATGACGCCATATGGGTAATTATAGACCGACTGACAAAGTCAGCTCATTTCATTCCTATCAATGAGAGATACACAGTCGATAGACTGGTGGACATTTACCTTAAGGAAATAGTGACGCGACATGGAGTCCCAGCGTCCATTGTCTCAGACCTAGACCCCAGGTTCAACTCCAGATTTTGGAGGAGCTTTCAAGAATGTGCGGGGACCAAGTTAAATATGAGTACCGCTTACCATCCCCAGACGGATGGGCAGAGTGAAAGGACCATCCAGACACTGGAGGATATGTTGAGAATCTGTGCAATAGACTTTAAAGGAAGTTGGGATGATCACTTGCCGTTGATCGAATTTTCTTATAACAATAGCTTTCATGCTAGCATCGGAATGCCGCCTTATGAGGCCCTGTACGGAAGAAGGTGTCGATCTCCCTTATACTGGGATGAAGTAGGAGAGCGGAAGATTCTCGGACCCGAAGTGGTCCAAAGGACCAAAGACATAGTGGATCTCATTAGAGGACGGCTGGTAGCAGCCCAAGACAGATAGAAGAAATATGCAGACCTAGCCCGAAAGGACAAGGAGTATGGAGTAGGGGACTTAGTACTACTAAAAGTATCCCCTTGGAAGGAGTTAATGAGATTCAGAAAGAAAGGAAAACGAAGCCCAAGATACATTGGACCTTTTGAGATACTAAGACGGATTGGGAAGTTGGCTTACGAGCTAGCCTTACCCCCGGACCTACAACAAGTTCATAATGTGTTCCATGTGTCAATGCTAAGGAAGTATCATCGGGATGCCAAACACATAGTGGAGTACGAGCATGTGGATATGCAACCAGATCTGACTTACGTGGAGAAACCAGTAAAGATTATGGATAAGAAGGAGCAGGTGCTTCGGAACAAAGTGATCAAGCTAGTCAGAGTGCTATGGCATAATCATAATGTGGAATAATCAACTTGGGAACTAGAGACCGCAATGCTAGAAAAGTACCCCCAGTTGTTTTCTATTTGATTCCGGGACGGAATCCTTTTAAGGAGGGGAAACTGTAATAATCCCAAAATTTTGAACTTTTTGTCACCCTTATGAATAGTGTTTTGCTGATGTTACTGAATAAGAAAACTTTTCATGCCAAACTATGTAGGGGTTCTTTTATTGTTATTCTGAGATCTTATTAGCACTCTATATGATATATAAGTGTATGTAAAGATCGTCAGAATCCAAATTCGAACACTTTGATTTTTTCCCGAAAATCCACCAGATACCGAAAGAATTGAGTATAAGGTAATAAGGTAAAAAGGATTTAAATTCAAGGATTATAAGAGAGGATCATAAAAGGAATACAATGTATTTAGAGAGGTTAAGGAAACCCAAGTAATAAGATCCTGGGTATGATCCCTCAAACGATAAACGAAAACGAAAGTTAAGCGAACCGTATAACAGATCAGCGGTCATTAGCCAAGTAATTAGAAGCTAATCAAAGAGATTAGTGGGGAGATGTCATCAAACCAATAAGAAGAGGACAAAGGTGGGAGGGTGACATCACATGGTGACATAAGCATGACCAAGCAAAGTGTGTTGGTTGATTTAGAACCACACAAAAGTTACCATGGTAAAAAGGTAACAAAACAAAACAAATCAAAAAAACAACCAACCAAGCCAAAACATTTCATTCTCACCAAAAACACAAAATTATTTCACCTTCTTCATCCTAAAAGCTCTCGGCTTTTTCTTCTTCTTCAAAGCAAGAAATTCAAAATCTTAGTTCCAAGCTTTGTTAATTAGCAAGGTAATTATCTAAGACTCCTTATGTATAGATATGGATATCCTATATGTTTGAGCTCCTAAATCATTCACAATCTCTTCCTAAAAATCATGGAAGAAGATGGTGAATAGTGTTTTTCAAGAACTAAAATTTTTGTTCTTCAGTTTTTGTTTAGATTAAGCTTGGATAAGGACTTTTAAGGGTGACTCCAAGCTAATTACTTGATTCTCCACTCTCCAAGGAAGGTATAACCCCTCCAAACCCTAACTTCACTTGAGTATTAGGTTTAGTTTTGTTGTTATAGTTCATGAGAGGCTTGTTTGTTATGAATGTAGAGGATAGTTGGTGTTGTAATGTTTTGGAGTTGTAATTCTTGGAGTATTGATTAATGAACTTAAGTATAGTTTAAATTCATGTTTAAGAATAGTATAAATTGTTAATGTTGAGTTTTTGGGGCTGTTATGGTGAAGTTTGGATGGAATTTTGATTGGGTTGTGATTGTGGGTTGATTGTGGGTTGATTTGGAGTGGTATAAATTTGGGTAATCGCGTAAACATAGCCGTCGTAATGTCCGATTTACTTTAGACTGTTTTGGTTCTTAACATTAGGACCCGTGAACTCACTGCTAGGTTTCAACCATTGCTTCATGTTACGAGCTTCGTTTTGATATGTAGTTCGTTTGATTCTGATGTACGGTTTAGGAGAAACGACTATTTTAAGTAACGGCGTTTCGCGAACGAACCATTACCCCTCGCCTTACTTTGAAACATAGGTTAAAGACTAAAAAGGACTAATTGGAGTACGAAACATTTATGTAAAGTGTATTAGGCAGTTGGTAAGACACTTGCGAAAGAATCGCCTTAAAACTCTTAATGGTTAATTTATTAAAAATGGTGGAGCCGAGGGTACTCGAGCGACTTAGGAGAATCAGTAAGCGCAAAGCGAGCGTTAGAGGTCTAAATTGGTTAAAGTATAGATTTATAGGTGACTTTGGTTTAATTCCAACTTATATGTTGTTTATAGGTTACCAGACTCGTCCCAAGCCATTTATAACCCCCAGTCGCTCAGGCAAGTTTTCTATCCGTTATACTGTTGTTGTGATGTATACATTTGTACATGCATTATCTTGTGATAGATGCCTAATGGTTATTTAGCAAATTCTTGCGATATATTGTAGTATGTGATATGGTATATATGCATGCCTGTTTCGTAATCTTGATACATATATCTGTTGATTCAGTTGATAATACCTATGCTAGAGATAAGCGGTAATTTGCATATACTCTTAGTATAGGGGACCCAAAGGTGAACATTTTTCTAAAACCGGGAGTCGATGCTTCCGAGTATAATATATATATATATATATATATATATATATATATATATATATATTTATATATATATATATATGAATAGTTTTTAAAAACTATGAATCAAATAAGGTTTATTCGATAACCTTATTTTATTAATGAATATTATTTTGAATATTCATTCGAGGGCTTATGACCCCGTTTATTTTATTATTGAATATTATTTTAAATATTCATTCGAGGACTTATGACTCCGCTTAATTTATTAATGAATATTATTATTTGAATATTCATTCAAGGACTTATGACTCTGATTATTTACTAATTATTATTCTTAATTTTATTAAAGAATAATGTGTCGATAATCAAACTCACTTTTGATTATTCAAATAAAGATAGTACTTTCGTATAAGTATATCTTTGGTTATTTAATATACATTGCAAGTATAAGTTTTACAACTTCTACTTCAATTATTTTTATAAAGATTATTCTTTATGAGAATATTATTTAAATTATAATATTCGGATATTTTCTAATAAATTGGGACTGATTTATTTCATTAAATCAGCATTACTCCAAACATTCTCAAAAATGTTTACGAGACTTCAAAATGATTTTAAAAGTTAGAGCGGATCCCAAAACTCATTTTTTTATATATTTAAGATCTTCCTTTCAAAGGGGATTTAAATATTCGCTCAAAACCTGAGGGATCCGGCTATGTGGTGTGTTTTATATTCGCAACAAGGTTGCTATTTTGATAAAAGAGTTTTTGATTACTTACCCAATACTTGGGAAGTAAAATTCTTGGAACAAGTTAATCCATTAACAGGCATCGCCTGGGAAATATCGGTGAGTTTTCCTTTCCAACTAGATACGACTTCTTGGTGGAGCCGTATCAACAAGTTTCTACTTGGGGAAAGTAGGGACGAGCTTTACGTTTCAGAGTCATGGATTTCATCTGAACTAGGAGTGGCATAAGTGGTCGAGTGGCGCCGGCCCAGCCTTATTATATTGGCCCAAATGGCCTGGAAGTTCCACAAGACGGTACATTCCTTAGGAATCCAGTGTTCGGTTGACAAGTAAATCCGGCAGGTTCTCCTCTACATGTAGAAAATGGTGGGGTTGTACTACTGCGACTGATCATCGTAAGTAGTCTTCCTGGCACGACAAACTCCCGTAATGAGTTCATCATCCAGTTGGATAATTATGCAACACTACCCGTAGCATTTCAATCGAAAGGCTATGAATGGGTGGTTGCCGAAGTATTGACAGGGTCAAACAGTTATAATGGTGTTTCCATTGAATGAAGTATCTCGTAACTTTATTTCCTTTAAAAATATTTCAAAGATTGAATCTATTCAAGTCTTAACTTGTGGTCTCATCCATGGGATGACCTTTTGAAACTTATTATAGTTTGAACAGTAATAGTTCAAGTAGATTTCTAAAAAGGGTATAAGTATAGTGAAGTAATTGGTAACTTCATCTTCCTTTAAACTTATATCCAGTAAGTAATTACCTTACACTTGATAAAGGATTCTAGTAAGTTATCCATTTAGATACTTGCATTATTGTTTACACTATATATTATCGTGCGAGCTGTAATGCTCACTCTTGCTTCATTTCTTCATCACACAACAACAGTTAGGAAAGATGGTCAGACTCAAGCAGACCCAGCGCAAGCGCGTGGGAAGCATCTCGCGTCTTCCCGTTGATGTTGTAGCTGCTATAGCTGCAGAGGTAGATCTATTGGTAGATCAGGCATTCTACTTTTGGGAACCAAATATTGTATAATTTTAACGTGTGCCAGATAATGGCAATTAACTGTAAATTTATCAAGTAATCATTTTGGGTTGTAATTGTTGGATTTTTAACGCAGCGGGGGCATGGCAAAACATTTTTACACATACAAAATCCAAATAAAAGCATATAAATCGTGAATAAAAATTCGAGGGATCGAATCTAACCTTTTAAAATAATTCGGAGACAACGATCAGAGATCCTTAGCAGTTGCTCCTCAAGTGTGAAGCACTCCACCGGTATCCACCAAGAAAATGATGTTAAGGAGGAGGAAAGAGGTGGAGAGAATTGGGTTTTCCAAACTTTTTGGGTTTTCGGGTTCGATGTGGGTTAGAATAAAATAGGGTCTATAATAGTTTATTTATAGGCAAAATTTTCAGCTGAAATTTTCCCATAAATAATATTATTATTATCCCATTTATTATTCTCATTAATAATTAAAACATCTTTTAATTATTAATCCTTTTTTTAAACACTTTAGAAATAATTCTCTCTCTTGATTTAATTTCCAAAAATTAAATCCTTTAATTAATAATATTAAGAACTTTTCTTAATTAATTTATAATCAATTAAATCTCATTTAATCAATTATTAAATTTGCCAATTAATTATTTATTTCACAAATAAATAATTATTAGCCATTATTAATTAATTCCTCCACCAATAAATCATTCTCTTTTTATGGTGTGACCCTGTAGGTTCAATATTAAGCCGGTAGTAGAAATAAATAATAATAAAACTATTTTATCATTATTTATATAAATTCTCTAATTTATTAAATATGATTAATTAATTAATCACATTTATTCTACATTGTGAGTGATGCTTCTCAACATATCGCGACTATCCGGATAATATGAATTCACTGCTTAGAATACCAAGAACCTGTTAGTGAATAGTTACCGTACAATAAACTCCTTCTACCCTACAATGTCCCGATTAAATACAAGGTATGGATCTCGTGTCAAGCCTATCTAATTCAATCACTTTGCTTACCATTTACTATGCGTAGTTCTATGCAAATTAGAAACTCCTTTCTAATTTCATTTACTCTGGCTAGAGATTCCTGAACTAGCATAAGTGGATCCGCCTTGAATATTCGTTTCCTTCACTGGAAGGGGTAGATCCTTTATTGATCATACACTATCTTCGTGTACAAATTCCTATACCCAGAAGAGCCCTAATAATTGTACCTGGAGACTAAGAACTAAACCAAAGCATAGTTCAGTGTACACAAGATGACTATGATGACCTCAAGTCTAAGGATACTTGTACAACTATCACTATGTGAACAACTGCTGACACGTGAGTGAACTCCATCAGTTGTTCAGCTGTGCGAGTCATGTTCAGTGAACTTATTCTATAATAAGCACCTACATACTAGCTATAGTGTCACCACACAAATGTCTATGAGAACAGACATCCTTCATAATGAAGCAAGCATAGTATGTACCGATCTTTGCGGATTATTAATTACCAGTTAGTAATCCTATGACCAGGAACTATTTAAGTTTAGAGTTATCATCTTTTTAGGTCTCACTATTATGATCTCATCATAATCCATAAAAAGCTTTACTCTAAACTATGGTATATCTTATTTAAACACTTAAATAGATAAAGCCCGTAATAAAAACAAAACAAGTCTTTATTAATATCAATGAAATCAAAACAGATTACATAAAAGTTATTCCTAAATCCTAATACATGATTGGACTTAGGACATATTCCTTTCAATCTCCCACTTGTACTAAAGCCAATCACTCTGGTATCTAATACCCATCTTGTCTTTATGACGATCAAAGTGACTTTCATAAAGTAGCTTTGTGAGTGGGTCTGCTATGTTGTTATGTGTGTCAACTCTATTTCAATACAATACAAGAAATGTTACCGCGCTCCCACTAACCCTTTTGTAGACGCATGGTTCATCTTCGTTTTTGATAAAATCAAACTCTTTGATTGTCTCATCAAAAGGAATGTTCCATCTTTCGAGAAGCTTGCTTTAAACCATATATGGTTCGCAGTATCTTACACACTAGGTTTTCATTTCTCTTGGAAAGAAAACCATCTGGCTATTTGCCAGATCTCATAGTCGTAGTAAGCAGCAATCGCAAGCAAAATCCGAACTGATTATAACAGGGCTATAGGTAAAAGGTTTCATCAAAGTCAATCTATTGCCTTTGTTTGAATCCTTTTGCCACAAGCCTGGCCTTAAAGGTCTCCACCTGGCCATCTGCTATAATCTATCTTTTGTATACCGTATACATAGATTCCATTCTGGATTTCATGGCACTATGCCATTTCTCTGAGTCAACACTACTCTTAGCCTCATTATAGGTCACAGGGTCATCATCATCAATGATCGACAACTCATTGTCATTCTCAATGACAAGGCCATATTACCTCTCAGGTTGGCGAGACACTCTCCCTGACCTATGAATGGGCTGTTCCACAAAAGGTTGTTCAGTCAGAACAGGTGTTTCCACTTGATCCGTAGTAGTTTGTGCTTCTTGAACTTCATCAAGTTCAATTTTGCTCCCACTGTTTCCTTCAAGGATAAACTCCTTTTCCAAGAAGGTAGCATGTCTGGAGACAAACACCCGATGATCGGTGTAAAAGTAATACCCTAAAGTCTCTTTAGGATATCCCACAAAACTACATTTTACGGATCGATATTCCAGCTTATCTGGGTCAACATTCTTGACATAAGCTAGACATCCCCAAATCTTAACGTGTTTAAGACTCGGTTTCCTTACTTTCCATATCTCATACGGAGTTTGAGGAACAGATTTGGAAGGCACCTTATTCAGTAAATATGCTGAGGTTTCCAATGCATAACCCCATAGGAATACTGGAAGATTTGCATAGCTCATCATGGACCGAACTATGTCTAACAAAGTTTGATTTCTCCTTTCAGATACCAATCTGGAGGAGTCCACTGGGAGACTATACCATTTATTTTGAGATAATCTAGAAACACTCCATTAAAGTATTCACCACCTCGATCTGATCGAAGAGTTATAATACTATGTTTGGTTGTTTCTCCACTTCATACTTATATTCTTTGAACTTTTCAAAGGCCTCAGACTTGTGTTTCATCAAACACATATCCGAATCCAGATCTATCATCTATGAAAGTAATGAAGTAAGAAAATCCACCCATGGCTTGCGTAGACATTGGTCCACATACATCTGTGTGCACCATTCCTAGCAAATTTGCAGCCCTCTCTCCATGTCTACTAAATGGAGACTGCAATGCCACTATAAAGTGAGATTTTTTTCATCCCTTTTCTTTTATTCGTTTGTTCAATCTGAAGTAAATTATGTCACATATATACAGACCATTATTTAAAGTACCACGTCCATAAAGAATATTATCTCTAAGAATAGAACATTCATTATTCTCAATAATAAATGAAAATCCATCCAAGTCTAACATGGGAATAATATTCCTCACAATCGAGGGAACAAAATAACAATTATTTCAAATAATAGTCTTGCCCGTAGGCCTATGTAAATGAAATGATTCTACATCTTCAGCAGCAACTCTTGCTTCATTTCCCATCAGTAGAATCACCTCCTCTTCCTCAAGAGTCCTACTTCTCCTTGGTCCCTGTAACAAATTGCAGATATGAGAACCACAGGCGGTATCTAATACCCAAGTAGAAATGACATATTCACTTCTATCATGAACATACCTGAATCAGAAGCGGTAGTCTCACTACCCTTCTTCTTCTTCAATTCTGCAAGGTAAACCTTGAAGTTCCTCTTCCAGTGCCCCACCTTATTACAGTGAAAGCAAACAACTTTGCTCTTGGGGTCTTCAGCTTTTGGTAGAACCGGCATTTTCTCACCTACTTTCTTCTTCTTGGAAGAGTTCCTCTTCCTTTTCTTAGGATTGGAACCTTCACCAATTAGAAGAACAGAACTCTTCTTAGGGGGAAAATTCGATTCCGCAGTCTTCAACATGTTGTGGAGTTCAGGCAGGCTGACATCCAACTTATTCATGTGAAAGTTCACAACAAACTGCGAGAACGAACTCGGAAGCGATTTCAAGACCAAGTCTTGGCTCAGCTCCCCATCCATGGCAAAACCAAGTTGTCCAAGACGTTCAATCAAATTGATCATCTTAAGTACATGGTCATTCACAGATGATCCCTCAGACATCCTACAACCGAACAGCTCCTTCGATATCTCATATCGAGCTGTCCTCCCCGCCACATCATACAACTCTTGTAGATGCATGAGGATAGTGCGAGCATCCATATGCTCATGTTGCTTCTGTAGCTCAATGTTCATGGAAGCTAGCATGATGCATTGAGCAACATTTTCATCATCTATCCACTTACGATACACAACATGTTCATCATTATGTGCATCACTAGCAGGTTCAGTAGGCTTAGGTGAGTCAATCACGTATTCCAGCTTCTCAATCCTGAGAACAATTCTCAAGTTTCGAAGCCAGTCAGCATAATTAGGACCAGTCAATTTGTGAGCATCTAGTATGCTCCTGAGTGATAGTGCAGAAGATATAACGTACAAAGTAAATCTGTAAATGATAAACACATAACAACACTTAGCAAATATTCGATTTCATTTCAAAACATTATATGAATCGGGTCTTTATTCATAAGTGGCTCCCACTAGTTTTCCTAATTTATTCAACCCCCTACATGAAAAAGTAAGCATTCATAATGCTAGTGGGAATAGGGATCCTACATTCCATTACACAACCCCGGCTGTGGCACGAAACGCCATGTAATGTTCAATAGGCAGACAACTCTGGTCAATTACATCTAATGTTATTCCCTAATCAAACTTTAGCCTCTTGAATAATTGAGTCACGGCTGTGGCACGACAAACTTAATATTCTAAGTCAAGTCTAACCCAACATTCCGTTCTATTGAATCAGTCCCCAAATGCCCACGGCTGTGGCACGTAACGACCTTTAGATTCTTATTCAATGTACACATCTCTATGTAATAGACAAGTATTTCTTATTTCGAAATCAAAGCCCTCGGCTGTGGCACGAAATGACAATGATTCAAAAATAAAAACTACTTTCTACCATGTTGGAAGGCTATGACCGACACAAGCCCGTTGTATCATTGGCCAATTACTACTTGATATTATTTAATTTTAGAGGGATTATATTACGTTACAATCATAATCATATTATAAAGAAATTCTTCCTTTTAAATTAAATATTTCAAATCAATAATCAATAATCAGATGATTCTCAGATCGGGTGGAGCATTGTCAAGAGGCGTCACTTAATAACCCTTTCTTACAGATAGAAATTTGTTGTTGACAGAATCATCCTTTCTCTCATATCAAAAATTCATATTCAATTACGTGTTTCATAAACACAAGAATCTCATGATTGTATTCATAATATTGTTATTAAGGTTATGAAACAATTTCACTATACTAGGTTGTCTAACAAACGCCTTATGTTTATTTAAGTTCACCTAAATCTATCATCGCATGATAAACTAAGCATATATCACATATATCAACATGAATAAACATCAAGGTAGGCACGTTACATCATCTAGCACATTAGTCTAAGCATTATACATCTCTATGTATCACATGAAGCATTTAAAATCAATTAAAATGATCAAAAACAGCTTTAAAACACTTCATGGAATATAAACAGTTCAAAACTTTTATATAAACTAAAATTGATCACTCCATTAGATCCGTCTCGAAAAAACGAATCCAACGGTATATTGCACGCCTAAAACGGAGTTACGAAACTCCCAGAAAATCAATTTTAAAATCAACAGAAGGGCTGTAACGCATTACAGGAATGCGTTACAAGCCCTGTAACGCATTCCGGTGATGTGTTACACACCTTTTAAGCCATTTAAGGGAGTAACGCATTCCGTGAATGCGTCACAGGTGTGTAACGCATTCCCAGAATGCGTTACACCCCTATTTTTTTTTTCTTGCAGCCGCCGTTGCTTTCTTTCTCGGTTGTCGTGCCTGACAACTCTGACCTGTGTCTGTCTTCTTTGTCTTGCCAGTAAACACAGCAGACAAGCAATAGTAGCAATACAGATATACATATACTTACAAATAATAATATATATATGATTTATTTAATTACGAATTTTAATTGAAACAACTTCAAAAATTCATAATAAAAAATCTATACATCCTAAAATTATGAAAAAAATACCCAGATGATCTACAACACTTGTAGAACCCAGATCAACATTCAAAATTATTCTGAGAAACGATTTCTCATCAGAAAAAATTAATCCATGATATAACTTGTAAAAATCATAATTAATTCATACAAGCACATAAAATTCTGAAATTTTTACCACAGATCTATATGCATACAACCTATGCTCTGATACCATTGTTGGATTTTTAACGCAGCGGGGGCATGGCAAAACACTTTTACACATACAAAATCCAAATAAAAGCATATAAATCGTGAATAAAAATTCAAGGGGTCGAATCTAACCTTTTAAAATAATTCGGAGACAACGATCAGAGATCCTTAGCAGTTGCTCCTCAAGTGTGAAGCACTCCACCGGTATCCACCAAGAAAACGATGTTAAGGAGGAGGAAAGAGGTGGAGAGAATTGGGTTTTTCAAACTTTTTGGGTTTTCGGGTTCGATGTGGGTTAGAATAAAATAGGGTCTATAATAGTGTATTTATAGGTAAAATTTTCAGCTGAAATTTTCCCATAAATAATATTATTAGTATCCCATTTATTATTCTCATTAATAATTAAAACACCTTTTAATTATTAATCCTTTTTCTAAACACTTTAGAAATAATTCTCTCTTGATTTAATTTCCAAAAATTAAATCCTTTAATTAATAATATTAAGAACTTTTCTTAATTAATTTATAATCAATTAAATCTCATTTAATCAATTATTAAATTTGCCAATTAATTATTTATTTCACAAATAAATAAATATTAGCCATTATTAATTAATTTCTCCACCAATAAATCATTCTCTTTTTATGGTGTGACCCTGTAGGTTCAATATTAAGCCGGTGGTAGAAATAAATAATAATAAAACTATTTTATCATTATTTATATAAATTATCTAATTTATTAAATATGATTAATTAATTAATCACATTTATTCTACATCGTGAGTGATGCTTCTCAACATATCGCGACTATCCGGATAATATGAATTCACTGCTTAGAATACCAAGAACCTGTCAGTGAATAGTTACCGTACAATAAACTCCTTCTACCCTATAATGTCCCGATTAAATACAAGGTATGGATCTCGTGTCAAGCCTATCTAATTCAATCACTTTGCTTACCATTTACTATGCGTAGTTCTATGCAAATTAGAAACTCCTTTCTAATTTCATTTACTCTGGCCAGAGATTCCTGAACTAGCATAACTGGATCAGCCTTGAACATTCGTTTCCTTCACTGGAAGGGGTAGATCCTTTGTTGATCATACACTATCTTCGTGTACAAATTCCTATACCCAGAAGAACCCTAATAATTGTCCCTGGAGACTAAGAACTAAACCAAAGCATAGTTCAGTGTACACAAGATGACTATGATGACCTCAAGTCTAAGGATACTTGTACAACTATCACTATGTGAACAACTGCTGACACGTGAGTGAACTCCATCAGTTGTTCAGCTGTGCGAGTCATGTTCAGTGAACTTTTTCTATAATAAGCACCTACATACTAGCTATAGTGTCACCACACAAATGTCTATGAGAACAGACATCCTTCATAATGAAGCAAGCATAGTATGTACCGATCTTTGCGGATTATTAATTACTAGTTAGTAATCCTATGACCAGGAACTATTTAAGTTTAGAGTTATCATCTTTTTAGGTCTCACTATTATGATCTCATCATAATCCATAAAAAGCTTTACTCTAAACTATGGTATATCTTATTTAAACACTTAAATAGATAAAGCCCGTAATAAAAACAAAACAAGTCTTTATTAATATCAATGAAATCAAAATAGATTACATAAAAGTTATTCCTAAATCCTAATACATGATTGGACTTAGGACATATTCCTTTCAGTAATAACTTTTAAATTGTGGATTCAAGGACTTGTACTTATTTCAATTTTATCTCTGAGACTATAACGGGTTGTGGTATGTGTTAGTGTGGGGTCACAGCATGAGGTTATTTATCATTAATTAAGTGAAGTGATATTGTGGAAAGAAAGACTGTGACGACCCGGATCCCTGACCCCGGATCTGGGGGTGTTACAATATACTTTCATGATTATGATTGAACAGTTTGATAAGTAAAATGTTAAACTATTCTAAAATTAGAATAGTTTATAAAGCTGCATTTGGTATATGAATAAACAAACTAATACACTATTCTGAATTTAGAATAGGTGAGAAAACTTGCAGAATAAGATTCAAAATAAATATCACTTGAATGATAAGTGAGGATAGGGATACTTGTAATTTTACTACAAGAAAGTTCAGGAATACTTGCCTGGTATGCTCAATAACTTCTCACTATAACCTTGGCTTATATCTGCTGGGAAAAGAAAAATGCAAACTCAACTCTATCTTCTAAGTCTGAAGAAAATCTCATGGACAATCAAAGCACCAATATTCCTGTCAAAGAAATAAAGATTGAAGATGCAAGAAAGAAGAAGAAAAAATAGAAATGGGAAAATAGGGAAAAAAAACAATAATCTTGCTTATGTTATAGATGCTTCTAGAAAGAAGTATGAAAAATGTGGGTCTGCAAATCATCTAACTCACCTTTGTGAAAAGGTTGTTAGAAAGCCAACTGAAGGAGCTTGCAAATACAATGAAACAGATTCAAATGATCCCTACTCATTCTGTGACAAGTTTGACTGCATCCCTTGCAACTTGAAAGTGATGAAGAGTTGCTAAAAACTGAGAGTAGACCTTAAAGAAACAAAAATTAGGTCTACATCAGATAGGGAAAATGCACAACAATATTTGAACTCTATTTTATCTGAAATAACTCACTCTAATCTTGCTAAATCAGTTAACAAGAAGAAATTACCCAACACTGCTTGGGTCACTAAACACACCTAAATCTCATTGTGTGCAGGGCAAAGTGAATAAAGTCATATGGATTATTGACAGTGGATGTTCCAGACATATGACAGGTGATAAGGCCCTGCTATCACAGTTTGAGGAGAAAGTTGGCCCATTGGTGACCTTTGGAGATAACATCAAAGGATTCATATTGGGATTTGGCAAGATTGTTTCTGAAAATATTGTCATTGATGATGTAGCACTAGTAGCTGGTCTTGAAGTGAATCTTCTTGGTGTTAGCCAATTTGCAGACAAAGTCTTTGAAGTTTTATTCAACAAAGAAGAATGCACTTTTATCAGCAAGAAAACTGGTGAAGTTGCTCTGAAAGGAGCAAGGAAAGGAAGCTTGTTTGATGTAGACTTGGACTCAACAAATAAGGATGGTATTTGTTGCTTCTACACCAAGGCATTAGAAGAACAAAGCAAGTTATGGCATAAGAAGCTGTCTCACTTGAATTTCAAGGAATTAACACCTTAGTCAAAAAAGAGTTAGTAAGAGACATGCCCAAACTGGAATTTGCTCAAGTTGAAGTTTGTAAAGCCTGTCAGAAAGGAAAAATGAAAAAAGATCTAGTCACAAGTCAAAAACTGTGAATTCTATAAGTGCACCATTACAACTTATTCACATGAACTTATTTGGGCCAGTGATTGTCTTATCAATTTCAAGGAACAAATATGCACTTGTGATGGTGGTTGATTTCTCAAGATACACTTGGGTAGAGTTCATGTACTCTAAAGATGAAACTCCACACATCATAATTGAGCACATCAGGAAGATAGAAAAACAGGCTGAAGATTACAATTGTGTGAAAATATTGAGAAGTGACAATGGAACAGAATTCAGAAATGCTACATTCAATGTTTTCTGCAAAGGCAAATGCATTGTTCAAGAATTCTCAGATGCCAGAACACCTCAACAAAATGGAGTAGTTGAGAGAAAAAACAGAACATTGGTTGAAGCTGCCAGGACAATACTGCAAGATGCCAAGTTGCCAACAAGTTTCTTGGAAGTGGCTGTTAATATTGCATGTTATACTCAGAACAGATATCTCATTAACAAGGCACATGGCAAGTCACCTTACTCAATCATGTCTAAAAAAGCCTACTGTAAAGCATCTTCATGTGTTTGGAAGAAAGTGTTACATTTTGAAAGACAACTCTGAATATGTGGAAAATTTGACTCAAAGGTTTTTGAAGCAATTTTTCTGGGATATTCACTGGAAAGAACAGCCTACAAAGTTTATGTGATTAATCAAAAGAAGATTATAGAGAGCACAGATGTGACCTTTGATGATGACAAGTGTCCAAACTTGAAATGCCTTGATGATAATGAAGCTGAAGCCCTAGTATTTGAAAACCTCAACATTTATAGTGATTCTGATGGGGAAGATAAAGTTGATGCTCAACAGACATTAAATGAAGAGACTACTCAGCAGGAAAATTATGGAAATGGAAACTTATCTCAAACACCTGAATTTGAGAGCACAAACTCAGGGGGGAAAGAGAAGAAGGATCTAGCAGTCATACCAACAATGAAGAAAATAATGAAGGCACAAGTCAACAAACGCATACAAGGAAGTGGGATAGAAGTCACACTAGAGAAGCAATTATTGGTGATCCTACTGCTGGTGTGATGACTAGAAGTGTAACTGCTAATGAGTTCCTACATGCATGTTTTCTGTCTCAAGCAGAACCTAAGAAAATTGATGAAGCTCTAATGGATCCTGACTGGATATCTGCTATGCAGGAAGAGCTGAATCGGTTTGAAAGAAGCAAAGTTTGGAAGTTAGTTCCTACACCAAAAAATAAAAGCATTATTGGAATAAAATGGGTGTTCAGGAACAAGATGGATGAAAATGGTGTAGTTACCAGGAATAAAGCAAGTTTGGTTGCAAAAGGCTACTCACAAGAAGAAGGAATTGATTATGATGAAACTTTTGCTCCAGTTGCAAGACTTGAAGCAATAAGAATTTTCCTAGCATTTGATGCACATTCGAATTTTAAAGTGTATCAAATGGATGTCAAGAGTGCTTTTCTGAATGGTGAGCTAGAAGAAGAAGTTTATATGCAACAGCCATCTGGCTTTGAAGATCCATAATTTCCAAATTTTATGTACAAGTTACTCAAGGCTCTATATGGACTAAAACAGGCACCTAGAGCTTGGTATGACACACTATAATAACCCCAAATTTTGGAATTTTTGAAACCCTTATGAATAGTGCTTTTTGTTGATTATGCTGAACAAGAAAACTTTTCATGCCACACTATGTAGGGGTTCTTTTATTGATCTTCTGGGATATTATTAGTACTCTATGTGGTATATAAGTGTATGTAAAGATCGTCAGAATCCAAATCCGAACACTTTGATTTTTCCCGGAAATCTACCAGATACAGAAAGAATTGAGTATAAGGTAACAGAATAAAAAGGATTTAAATTCAAGGATTATAAGAGAGGATCATAAAAGGAATATAATATATTGAGAAAGGTTAAGGAAACCTAAGTAATAAGATCCCGGGTATGATCCCTCAAACGATAAACGAAAACGAAAGTTAAGCGAACCGCATAACAGATCAGCGGTCATTAGCCAAGTAATTAGGAGTTAATCAAGGGGTTGGTGGATGATGATGTCATCACACCAACAAGAGGAAGACAAGTGTAACAAGATGACATAGGAAAGGTGACATAAGCATGACATAAGGGAACGAGGTGTGGTTGATTAATAACCACACAATTTTTTATGGGTAAAAAGGTAATTAATCAAAAACAAAAGATAGCAACCAAGCAAACAAATAAAAAAACACAAAACACTTCCATTTTCAAGAAGAGCTCTCGGCTTTTCTTCTTTTTCAAAGACGAAAATTCCAAAATTCAAGATCCAAGCCTTGTTAATTAGTGAGGTAATTATCTAAGGTTCCTTGTACATAGATATGGATATCCTATAAGTTTAAGCTTCTAATTCCTTCACAATCTCTTCCAATAAATCAAGGAAGAAGATGGTGAATAGTAACCTTCAAGAAATAACTTTGGTTTTCTTGATTTTTATGAAAGTCCAAGATAGCTTAAGCATAGATCAAGGCTTCCGTGGGCATTCCAAGGATCTTTCATTGATTAAAAGCTTCAAGGAAGGTATAACTCTAAATTATCTTAGCATTAAGTTGTTTGGTATAAATGATTATGATGATGGAATGATAGATTAAGTGTAGTAGTTGTTTTGTCATGTTGAGATCTTAGTTGTTAAGTGTTTTTGTTGATTTTGGTAGTTAAGAGTAGCACTAGTTGTTCTTGATGATTCATGGTATGATTTGGGCTTGGTTTAAATGGTTTAAAGTGGTTGATGAGTGATATTGTCATATGGTTGTATTGGGATTGATTGGTGATGGTTTGGTGTTGAATTGGTTTGGTAAAATTTTGGGAAATGGAGTAAACATAGCCGTCGTAATGTCCGATTTACTTTAGACTGTTTTTGTTCTTAACATTAGGACCCGTGAACTCACTGCTAGGTTTTGACCATTGCCATGTTTAGATAGTTCATGTTACGAGCTTCATTTTGATATGTGGTTCGTTTGAATCCGATGTACGGTTTAGGAGAAACGACCGTTTTAAGTAACGGTGTTTCGCGAATGAACCATTACCCCTCGCCTTACTTTGAAACCTTGGTTAAGGACCTTAAATGACTAATTGGGGTATGAAACATTTATGTAAAGTGGATTAGGCAGTTGGTAAGGTACTCGCGAAAGAATCGCTTTAAAATTCTTAATGGTAAATTTATTAAAAATGGTGGAGCCGAGGGTACTCGAGCGACTTAAGTGAATCTTTAAGCGCGAAAGCGAACGTTAGGTTATCTAAATGGTTAAAGTCTAGTTTCTTAAGCGATCGGGGTTTAATTCTGACTTATGTTGTTGTTCATAGGTTATCGGACCCACTCTAAGCTTAAGTCTATCCGGGAGCACTCAGGCAAGTTTTCTACCCGTTATACTGTTGTTTTGATGTATACATTTGTATATGCATTATCTTGCGATAGATGCATGATGGTTAATTAGCAAATTCTTGCGATATATTGTAGCATGTGATATGGTATATATGCATGCCTGTTTCATATTCTTGATACATATATCTGTTGATTCAGTTGATAATACCTATGCTAGAGATAAGCGGTAATTTGCATATACCCTTAGTATAGGGGACCCAAAGGTGAACATTTTTCTAAAACCGGGAGTCGAGGCTCCCGAGTATAATATATATATATATATATTTATATTTATATATATATATATGAATAGTTTTCAAAACTATGAATCGAATAAGGTTTATTCGATAACTTTATTTTATTAATGAATATTATTTTGAATATTCATTCGAGGGCTTATGACCCCGTTTATTTTATTATTGAATATTATTTTGAATATTCATTCGAGGGCTTATGACCCCGTTTATTTTATTAATGAATATTATTTTGAATATTCATTTGAGGGCTTATGACTCCGTTTATTTTATTAATGAATATTATTTTGAATATTCATTCGAGGGCTTATGACCCCGTTTATTTTATTAATGAATTTTATTTTGAATATTCATTCGAGGACTTATGACTCCGATTAATTACTAATTATTATTCTTTATTTTATTAAGGAATAATGTGTCGATGATCAAACTCGTTTTTGATTATTCAAATAAAGATATTACTTTCGTATAAGTATATCTTTGGTTATTTAATAGTCATTTCAAGTATAAGTTTTACAACTTCTACTTCAATTATTTTTATAAAGATTATTCTTTATGAGAATATTATTTAAATAATAATATATTCAGATATTTTCTAATATATTGGGACTGATTTATTTTATTAAATCAGCATTACTCCAAACATTCTTAAAAATATTTGCGAGTCTTCAAAATGATTTTAAAAGTTAGAGCGGATCCCAAAACTCATTTTTTATATATTTAAGATCTTCCTTTCAAAGGGGATTTAAATATTCACTCAAAACCTGAGGGATCGGGCTCTGTGGTGTGTTTTATATTCGCAACAAGGTTGCTATTTTGATAAAAGAGTTTTTGATTACTTACCCAATACTCGGGAAGTAAAATTCTTGGAACAAGTTAATCCATTAACAGGCATCGCCTGGGAAATATCGGTGAGTTTTCCTTTTCAACTAGATACGACTTCTTGGTGGAGCCGTATCAACGAGTTTCTACTTGGGGAAAATGGGGACGAGCTTTACGTTTCAGAGTCATAGATTTCATCTGAACTAGGAGTGGCGTAAGTGGTCGAGTGGCGCCGGCCCAGCCTTATTATATTGGCCCAAATGGCCTGGAAGTTCCGCAAGACGGTACATTCCTTAGGAGTCCAGTGTTCGGTTGACAAGTAAATCCGACAGGTTCTCCTCTACATGTAGAAAATGGTTGGGTTGTACTACTGCGACTGATCATCGTAAGTGGTCTTCCTGGCACGACAAACTCCCGTAATGAGTTCATCATCCAGTTGAATATTTCTGCAACACTACCCAGAGCACTTTGATAGAAAGGCTACGGCTGGGCGATTGTTGAGTGTTGGCAGGGTCGAGTTTTCAAAATGGTGTTTCCATTAAATGAAGTATCTCGTAACTTTATTTCTTTTGAATGATATTTCAAAGATTGATTCTATACAAGTTATGCCTTGTAGCTTCATATATGTGATGAACTAATTATAACTTGAACGGTGGTAGTTCAAGTAGTATTCGGAAAAGATATAAGTATATTGGAGTATCTTATAACTTCATCTTTTAAACTTATATCTAGTAAATGATTATCTTGTGCATGTCAAAGATTTTCAGAAAAACGTTGAGACAAGGTTAGATATACGAGATCACCTTGCAACGATATTTTTATCTAGTTGTAAACTGGAACTCTGTGTATATTATACATGTCAGAGGATTTCAAAGATTGTGAAAAGTATATATGTATATATATACTGAATATTTTGCGACTTGGTCGCGTTAAGATAACAAACTTGGTTCATTTCTTTTTGACCAAGACTTTCATGAGTACTATGAGAATGCTCATATATTGTTAATCATTATACATATTATTTTGGTGGGCTTGTTGCTCACCCTTGCATTCTTCTTTCATCACACAACAACAGATAGAAAAGATGAACAGGACCAAGCTTCCAATTCGCAAGCGGTTAGGAAACGTTCCGCAGTTTTCTGGAAGCGTTGATGCCGCTGTAGCTGTGGTAGAAATTACCAATAGGCTAGACTTTCAACTTCTGATGTACCAGACTTATGTATCTATATGAATTGTAATAATGGCAAAGAAATGTAAATTTATTCAGAAACCCTTTTAAGGTGTAATGGCATATAATTTTGGAATAAAATGACTTGTGTTATTTTTGGATATTCATCTCTGAGACTATAACTTGTGGTGTGTGTGTTTATTGTGGGGTCACAGTACAGAGTAGTTGATTGTTTATTAAGATTGGGTGTTATTAAGGGAAATGGAACTCGTGACAACCCGGATCCCCGACCCCGGATTTGGGGGTGTTACAGAAATGGTATCAGAGCCAAGCGTTATAAACCTCAGAGATGATGTGACGTTAAGATAATAAGTTCACTAAGATAATAAGAACTCTTGCCAAGTTCATAGTCGGAGTACCTAACGTAGTACTGACAGTTAAAACCCTTATGGGAACCTTTATAAATATTGTGATAGAAGTATAGTTCGTTATCGTATATGGTAGCGGGACTCCGAACCCTGAGGTTGAGGAGCAACAGCGCGATGATGTTTTATTACTAATTAGAGATCGGATTGTGGATCCGATAGAGCGTCCTAACGCATGACCGGATGATGTTCATATTGAGGATGTTGTCCTAGAAGGGATTGTGGATGAGGAGGATCCCGTGGAGGATCCTGACAAGAATGAATAAAGGACCACTGAGGAATTGATGACCATGGTTAGGGCAACTACCAGAGGTAGGATTGGCCGGTCACTACCGGAGGTTCGTTCAAGTTGTAAAGATAGTAGCCCCTTTAACGCGGCTTACTCGTAAGACTGAGAAGTTCTAATGGACAGAGAAATGCGAGAACAGCTTTTAAGAACTGAAGCAAAGATTGGTGGCAGCCCCTATGATGGCATTGCCGGATGGAAAAGGAGATTTTGTGATGTGTAGTGACGCTTTGCATAAGGAATTAGGGTGCTTCTTATACAGCACAACAAGGTAATCGCGTACGCGTCAAGACAATTAAGGGAATATAAAAATTCGATATCCTCACCCATGAGCTTGGGCTCGTGGCAATAGTTTTGCCCTAAAGATTGGAGGCACTACTTGTATGGAGAGAAGTACGAGATTTACCTAAGCCATAAGTGCTCTAGTACATTTTCCCGTAGAAAGAGCTCAACATACGCCAGAGGAGGCGGTTAGAGCTAATCAAGAATTATGATTGGGAGATTCTTTATCATTTGGGGAAAGCCAATATGGTGGCTGATGCCCTTAGTAAAAAAGGAGAGACTCAAGATGATAATGTCCTTGGGAGAGTTTATAAGAGATTTTGAGAAAATGGAAATAGAAGTGAAGGTAACCGGAGCCGATACCGAAAAGCTGTTTGAGATTGCAATACAGTCCAACTTATCGGAAAAGAACATATTATGCCAGAAAAAGTGATGAATGAAGGCAGAGAGCCAACAATTAGATAAAAGATTAATACCGAGAAAGATGATAAGGGAATAATGAGGTATTCCTACAGAATTTGGGTTCCAAATGTTCAAGAGCTTAAAGATGAGATCTTAGATGAAAGCTAGTTTAAGGAATAAGATTTAGAGCAAACCCTGAACGTGATAGTCAGGGAGGTTGACATCAAGATAGAAGGAACCCATAACATAATGGAGTGGAAAATGAGGATTTTAACGTATAAGATAACCCCAAGTATGGGCGAAGGATGAAACATTTCATACTAAGGAAACAGAAAGTCGAGTAAGGAAAGGAGACCTGAGACGGTACTCCTATCCGGAAATTCATGGACCTGTCTAAAAAGAACTTAGACTTTTATTCCCAACCACCACCTTGAGGAAACAATGCGGTAGGAAATTCTTTCATGACCTTTAAGTCGCTAAGCTCTTAGAGTTCCAAGGAACATGTTGACCCAGTCGAGGCAAGAGCCTGGCTAAAGGAAATACAGGAATCATTTGAGATTCTAAATGATTGACGAATCACAAAAGACTGTTTTTGTCACTTACCCTCCTAAGAGAGAGACCACCCACTGGTGAAAGACCAAGAAAGGCACGGAGCAAGAGGTTACAATAAACTGATTAAAGTTCAGTCAATTATTTTCAGGAAAGTACTTCCCAAGGTTATAGAGATAGTGTAAAAGCTTTAGAGCCGGAACAAAGGCGGACGAGTATGATGAATGAATCTAAGTTGTAAAAGTTATCAAGATTTATTCTGAGGACACGAATCCAGAATGATGGGATATTTGAAATCAATGCTTATGTTGTGTTGGTTCATGAAATAATGATAAGAGAAAGGAAAATAAAAAGAAACTGAAGTGGAAAGGAATATAAAGGCAATAGAGTTTGAGGAATAATAAGGAAGTTGGGTATGAGGAAACCCTAAAGACTCGTAGCAATAAAAATAGAAAAGTATGTAATCGTCAGGATGAGGGTGATTCACCATGAGTGAAATTGATGGTTGAAGGCATAAGAGATACATATATTTTATCCCCTGTAAGTTGGGAGGATTCGAGGAAACCTTGAGATAGTTCGAAGGATAAATAATGAGACGTGGATAGACTGAGGAGACAAGGAAGTAAGAAATTAGGAACAGTGGATGAAGGAAGTGACCTTCAAGAATGTGAAGTGTAAGACCGGTGGCTTGATACCCAGAAAGGGAGACGCCGGGTATGAAAGATATCCCAACATTGAGATGACTGATGAGATAAACAACAAAGGTATATAAGGAATTATTAAGAAGAAGTTCACGTTGAACACGACCAATATCTTCCAGAACATCCTTGTTATCGTTACCAAATTAGGCATATACTATCAAGGAGGGAATGATGGAATAAGACACCTTTATCAGGGATATATGACTTGATTTATCCATGGAAGGATGCATGTACCTTTTTAAAGGTGGAATTAAGGATAGAACATCGGTAACTTAAAATGAATCCTAGGGGAATGTATAAAGGATTGGCATTTCACCCTTAATAGGGATAGTATGAGTTTTGACAGTATGAATTGGAAAGGATTAAGGTAATAACAACCTTTAAGGATCAGTGGAGAAATTTTTCAGAAATATATAGACAATGATTCTGGTATTAATAAAGGGTATCTTGATATGCACTGTATCTAGGGAATATAGGAGGAACGATTCAAGGATAACCTTAGAGGTTTTACAAGGAGAAAGGTAATATTCAAATTTCTCAAGAATAGAAATGTTGATAAAGGAAATATGACGTAATTATAATGATGCCAAGTGGGGCACGTGTTAAACCACAAGAAAGTATGGATCGAACCAGTAAAGGTCGAAATTGTTCAGGGCAATTAGGGCCTAAGATAAAAGATGTTCTAAGTATGATTGAGAGTCAGTCGTGACAGTGATTAACCTCTAAAGACTGAGGCAATAACTTATGGAAAAATGGTGATATTTTTTTTACTCATCAGATTTTAAGGAAAACATCTTCACACAAGTAGTGATTGAAGTGAGGTAGAAAATTTAGTTGGAGGTGGTTAAAAGGACATGATTGTAAGGAAATTTTACTATCAGGAAAGGCCAAAGAGGTGGCCAACACTTTAAGTGTAAGAGGATAATTATAGGTGCTTGTGCCAAAGGAATACATTGATGATGGTTAAAGCTGTGAAGGTTGTATTATGGTTTGGAAGATTGACATTCCTTCTGATGACTGTGCAATACCTAACCGTAATAGTAGTTGGTAAAGGTTTAATTCGTGTAATCGCCATGAGCAGGCTATCTATCTCAGAAGGTACTATCTTGAGATAAGCCAAGACCATGTTTCAAAAAGGACTAGACAAACCTTTGAGTTAAGTCTTCTATTTAGGGCGTATGATTAAGAATGGTATTAACCTGCTATCGTTCCTTTGATTGAAACTCTTCTGCAATTTTATCTGCTTCATGTCATGAAAGTACGTCAGAATTTGGAGTGTTCTTCATGAATTATGAATGGTGATTATGTTAACTCCTTAGAAGAATTCTATACGACATGTATGGACTCCGTATGGTTAGATATTAATATTTCATGGAAAGTGAATGACGATAGTAGGTCAGTGGTGGACCATAGTATTGTAGCAATGATTCTGTGAGTAATGAGCTGATTATAACCGTGAGAGTTGTATTGGAATGGATGTTGAAATTAAGTACCACTAATAGGGTTGTGGTGATGTATAAGTTATCTTTGATAGAAAAACTAGGTCGATTATTTACCTATTGAATATTTATTCCTTCTTATCAATAGAGAGTCGTATTACTATACGAGGAAGGTTGCAGTGCAAGCATAGAATTCTAGTAATGATGATGTCTAGAATGAGATCCCAGATTCGATTTTCGATGTTGAAGGAGTTTCAAAGGTGATTGTGTATAAGCTCGAGGAAGAGCATGGGTCCATAGAATGATGGATGGAATAGTAAATATTTAAGCATGTGAAATGCGATGCTATTATACTTGATGTGGATTATATACATATATTGTAATAACCCCAATTTTTGGAAAATTTTTGAAACCCTTATGAATAGTGTTTTTGCTGAATGAGAAAACTTTTCATGCCACACTATGTAGGGGTTCTTTTTTTGGATATTCTGAGATTTTATTGGTACTCTATGTGATATATAAGTGTATGTAAAGATCGTCAGAATCCAAATTTGAACCTTTTGATTTTTCCCAGAAATCCACTAGATACGGAAAGAATTAAGTATAAGGTAACAGGATAAAAAGGATTTAAATTCAAGGATTTTAATAGAGGATCATAAAAAGGAATATAATGTATTGAGAAAGGTTAAGAGAACCTAAGTACAAAATCCGGGTATGATCCCTCAAACGATAAACGAAAACGAAAGTTAAGCGAACCGTATAACAGATCAGCGGTCATTAGGCAAACAATTAGGAAGTTAATCAAAGAGATTAGAGGGGATGATGTCATCCAACCAATGAGAAGAGGACAAAGAGGGGAGGATGACATCATGAGCATGACATAAGCATGACATAAGGGGAAGGAGATGTGGTTAGTTTATAACCACACAAAGACAAGGTTAATAAGGTAATTAACCAAAACAAATCAAAATAAAATCAACCAACCAAAACAAAAACAAAGCAAACACAAAAGTCATTCATCTCTCCCACCTTGCTCTCGGCTTTTCCTATTTTTCAAAGAGAAGAATTTCAAAATCCAAGATCCAAGCTTCCTAAATTGGTAAGATAATTCCCTAGTATTCCTTATGCATAGTTATGGCTATCTTATGAGTTTAAGCCTCTAATTCATTCTCAATCTTCTCCAAGAAATCAATGAGGAAGATAATGAATAGTGATTTCAAGGTTTTTAACTTGATTTTTCTTGTTTTTCCTTTAAGATCCAAGCATCCCTAAGACTCTTCAAGGCTTCCTAAGGCTTCCTAGCTACTCACACCACTTCAAGGAAGGTATATCATCTCCAAACCCTAGCTTTAATTTTTATATTAGGATGATTTTAATAGTTATGGTAAAGAATAGCTTGAAGCTTGTTTGTTTAGAGTTTGGATTGGAATGGTGTTGAATGAGATGTTGAAATCTTATGGTTTGGTTAAAGGATTTAGTATAGTTTAAATTCAAGTTTTAGGAATAAGTATAATTGTTAATAATGAGTTGGTTGGGGCTGTTGTAATGTGTTATGGATGGGCTTTGGTTGTAAGAATGGATTGGGGTTGTTTGGTGATTGATTTGGATTGGTTTAAATTTGGGAAATCGCGTAAACATAGCCATCGTAATGCCCGATTTACTTTAGACTACTTTTGTACATAACATTAGGACCCGAGAACTCCCTGCTAGGTATTGACCATTGCCATGTTTAGATAGTTCATGTTACGAGCTTCGTTTTGATATGTGGTTCGTTTGATTCCGATGTACGGTTTAGGAGAAACGGCCGTTTTAAGTAACGACATTTCGCGAACGAACCATTACCCCTCGCCTTACTTTGAAACATAGGTTAAAGACCTTAAAGGGTTAATTAATGTATGAAACAATTATGTTAAGTGTGTTAGGCAGTTGGTAAGACACTCGCGAAGGAATCGCCTTAAAACTCGTAATGGTTAAATTATTAAAAAATGGTGGAGCCGAGGGTACTCGAGTGACTTAAGAGAATCAGTAAGCGCAAAACGAGCGTTAGAGTCTGAGTTGGTTAGAGTATAGATTTACAAGTGACTTCGGTTTAATTCCTAATTACTTGTTGTTTATAGGTTACCAGACTCGTCCTGAGCCATTTGTAACCCCCAGTCGCTCAGGCAAGTTTTCTATCCGTTATACTGTTGTTGTGATGTATACACTTGTATATGCATTATCTTGTGATAGATGCATGATGGTTAAATTAGCAAATTCTTGCGATATATTGTAGCATGTGATATGTACATATGCATGCCTGTTTCGTATTCTTGCCATATATATATGTTGGTTCAGTTGATAATACCTATGCTAGAGAATAGCGGTAATTTGCATATACCCTTAGTATAGGGACCCAAAGGTGAAAACATTTTCTAAAACCGGGTGTCGAGGATCCCGAGTAGATTTTATATATATATATATATATATATATATATATATATATATGTATGGTTATAGTTTTCAAAACTATTAATCGAATAAGCTTTATTCGATAACTTTATATTATTTATTGAATATTACTTGAATATTCATTCGAGGACTTATGACTCCTTTATATTATTTATTGAATATTACTTGAATATTCATTCGAGGACTTATGACTCCTTTATATTATTTATTGAATATTATTTGAATATTCATTCGAGGGCTTATGACTCAGTTCATATTATTTGATGAATATTATTTAAATATTTATTTGAGGATGTATGACTCCGTTATTTTATTTAATGAATATTATTTATAATATTCATTCGAGGTATTATGACTCCGCTTATTATTTAATAATATTCTTTATTTTATTAAAGAATAATGTGTCGATAATCAAACTTACTTTTGATTATTCAAATAAAGATATTACTTTCGTATAAGTATATCTTTGGTTATTTAAGAGTCATTTCAAGTATAAGTTTTACAACATCTACTTCAATTATTTTTATAAAGATTTTTCTTTATGGGAATATTATTTAAATAATAATATTCAGATATTTTTATATATTGGGACTGATTTATTTTATTAAATCAGCATCACTCCAAACATTCTTAAAAATGTTTTCGAGTCTTCAAAATGATTTTTAAAAGTTAGAGCGGATCCCAAAACTCATTTTTATATTTAAGATCCTCCTTTCGAAGGGGATTTAAATACTCGCTCAAAACCTGAGGGATCCGGCTCTGTGGTGTATTTTATATTCGCAACAAGGTTACTATTCTGATAAAAGAGTTTTTGATTACTTACCCAACACTCGGGAAGTAAAATTCTTGGAACAAGTTAATCCATTAACAGGCATCGCCTGGGAAATATTGGTGAGTTTTCCTTTCCAACTAGATACGACTTCTTGGTGGAGCCGTACCAACAAGTTTCTACTTGGGGAAAGGGGGGACGAGCTTTACATTTCAGAGTC
The DNA here is from genome assembly GCF_009905375.1 of Apium graveolens. NCBI lineage: Eukaryota > Viridiplantae > Streptophyta > Magnoliopsida > Apiales > Apiaceae > Apium > Apium graveolens. The sequence continues at coordinate 27,844 of NW_027421695.1, forward strand.
ATGGATTTCATCTGAACTAGGAGTGGCGTAAGTGGTCGAGTAGCGCCGGCCCAGCCTTATTATATTGGCCCAAATGGCCCGAAAGTTCCGCTAAGGCGGTCCATTCCTTAGGAGTTCAGTGTTTGGTTGACAAGTAAATCCGACAGGTTCTCCTCTACATGTAGAAAATGGTGGGGTTGTACTACTACGACTGATCATCGTAAGTGGTCTTCCTGGCGCGGCAAACTCCCGTAATGAGTTCATCATCCAATTGGATATTTCTGCAACACTACCCAGAGCACTTCGATAAAAAGGCTACGATTGGGCGATTGTTGAGTGTTGGCAGGGTCGAGTTTTCAAAATGATGTTTGCATGAAATGAAGTATCTCGTAACTTCATTTTATTTTGATGATATTGTAAAGATTGATTCTATACAAGTTTTGTCTTATAGCTTAATCTATGGGATGGACTAATTATAACTTGAACGGTGGTAGTTCAAGTAGTATTCGGAAAAGATATAAGTATATTGGAGTATCTTGTAACTTCATCTTTTAAACTTATATCTAGCAAATGATTATCTTATGCATGACAAAGATTTTCAGAAAAACGTTGAGACAAGGTTAGATATATGAGATCACCTTGCAACGATATTTTTATACAGTTATAAACTGGAACTCTGTGTATATTATGCATGGAAGAGGACTTCCAAGATTTTGAAAAGTATATATACATATATACTGAATATTTTGCGACTTCATCGCATTAAGATATCAGACTTGGTTCATTTCTTTTGACAAAGACTTTCATGAGTACTATAAGAAGGCTCATATATTGTTAATCATTATACATATTATTTTGGTGGGCTTGCTGCTCACCCTTGCTTTCTTCTTTCATCACACAACAACGGATAGAAAAGATGAACAGGACCAAGCTCCCGATTCGCAAGCGATTAGGAAACGTTCCGCAGTTTCCTATAGGCGTTGATGTCGTTGTAGCTGAGGTAGGAACTACCAATAGGCTAGGCTTTCAACTTTTGATGTACCAGACTTATGTATCTTTATCAATTATAATAATGGCAAAGAAATGTAAATTTATTCAGAAACCCGTTTAAGGTGTATTGGCATATAATTGTGGAATAAAACGACTTGTGATTATTTTTGGATATTCATCTCTGAGACTATAACTTGTGGTGTGTGTGTTTATTATGGGGTCACAGTACAGAGTAGTTGATTATTTATTAAGATTGGGTGTTATTAAGGGAAATGGAACTCGTGACAACCCGGATCCCCGACCCCGGATTTGGGGGTGTTACAGAAGTGGTATCAGAGCTAAGCGTTATAAACCTCAGAGATGATGTGACGTAAAGATAATAAGTTCACTAAGATAATAAGAACTCTTGCCAAGTTCATAGTCGGGCTACCTAACGTAGTACTGACAGTTAAAACCCTTACGGGAACCCTTATAAATATCGTGATAGTAACATAGTTCGTTCTCGTATAGGGCAGCGGGGCACCAAACCCCGAGGTTCAGGAGCATCAGCATGAGGATGTTTTATTACAAGTTGGAGATCAAATTGTGAATCCGATGGAGTACCCTAATGAGGGACCGGATGGGATTCATATTGAGAATGTTGCGGTTGAGGATGTTATTACGGAAAGGATTGTGGCTGAGGAGGATCTCATGGAGGATCCTGATGAGAATGAAGAGAGGACCGTTGAGGAATTGATGACCATAGTCAGGACGACTACCAGAGCAAGAATGGCCGCGAGGGTGGCACTAGAGGATGAAGAGTTACCAAGGGCACAAAGGTTAATGAGGGCAGAAGGAGTGGGGCCTTCCACGACCCCAATTATACCAGTATCAGACCCTCTTCCAGAAGTTCCTGTAGACATCCATGAGGTTCCACCAATTCATGTTCCCTCCCCTGTACAGAGCCCAACACCTACTAAGGAAATGCCACCTTTATCTCCTGCACCATTGTCACCTGATACCGTGCTTGGTTATCCGTTTGGATCTCCTGGGTCTGCGCCACCTGCACCCTATGGACTGCTAGATGCTACCACTCAGGCTTCTCTTATCGCCAATTATCACATGACTTTGGGTGGCCTGTCCGAGGCCCGTAATGTTAGGAGTGATCTGTTAGATCGACTTACTGCACCAAGGATTGAGGGCGGGGTACTTCCGGCAGGATTAGCTCATAGCATGGAAAGGATTGAGGCTACCACCCGTGTTACAGCTAGAGGCCATCTTGAGGGTCAGATTGATCCAGCTCTACTTGCAACTATCTTAGACCTCATCACCTCTGTGATGGAGCAGGTTAGGGATGTCGTGCGTGCCCGCATTTCTTGATCCATGGTAGTGTGCAGAGCCAGAGCAATCAGACAAGGGTTTCATGTAGCACCGCTTTTGGAGGATTAGCCTAAGTTATGAATGATTAGTTTTAATGACTAGATGATTATCTATGGTAGTACTTTTGGGATAGAAGCAATCAGATCACATGATGTAATTCTCTTTAATGTGTTTAGTTGTTGTACCCTCGAACAAATGGTTATGTATATATTCGTTAATTTCAGTTCAGATCAGTTTGTTTGTGATAAGATCACATTGTTAATTGCTCTAGTAACACTTAAGAGAGTGTCATGAAGTCTATCGAACTTGAGAATTCATAATTTGCAATCGTGCAAGGGCTGAACGAGGGAAAGACTTAAGCGAAGTAAGTAAGACAAATATCCAGAGATTCTCAAAATTCTTTTTTTTTCCAAGTAATATGCCCCCACAAGGAATAAGATTAGGGGCAAACCTTGAATGTGATAATCAGGGAGGTCACAATTAAGATATAAGGAACCAAGAATATAATAAAGTGGAAAATGAGGATTTTAAATTTAAAGATGACCCCAATTATGGGGAGTAGGAAGAAATATTTAGACTGAGAAAACAGAAGTCGAGCGAGATAGGGAGACCCGAGATGGTACTCCTATACGGAAATTCATGGACCTGTCTAAACAGAACTTATACTTTATTCCCAACCACCACCTTGAGGGAAACAATGTAGTGGGAAATTCTTTCAGGACCTTTAAGTCGCTAAGTTCTCAGAGTTCCAAGGGATGAGCTGACCCAGCCGAGGCAAGAGCCTGGATAAAGGAAATAGAGGAATCATTTGAGATTCTGAATGATTGACGAATCACAAAAGACTGTTTTTGTCACTTACCCTCCTAAGAGAGAGATCACCCGCTGGTGAAAGGCCAAGGAAGGCACGGAGCAAGAGATTATAATAAACTGATTTAAGTTCAGTCAATTGTTTTCAGGAAAGTACTTCCCAAGGTTATGGAGATAATGTAAAAGCTTTGGAGCTAGAATAAAAGCGGATAAGTATGATGAATTATGAATCTAAGTTGTAAAAGTTGTCAAGATTCGTTCTGAGGACACGAATCCAGAATGACGGGATGTTTGAAATCAATGCTTATGTTGTGTTGGTTCATGAAATAATGATAAGAGAAAGGAAAATAAAAAGAAACTGAAGTGGAAAGGAATATAAAGGCAATAGAGTTTGAGGAATAATAAGGGAGTTGGGTATAAGGAAACCCTAAAGACTCGTAGCAATAGAAAAGTATGTAATCGTCAGGATGAGGGTGATTCACCATGAGTTAAAATTGATGGTTGAAGGCATAAGAGATACATATATTTTATCCCCTGTAAGTTGGGAGGATTCGAGGAAACCTTGAGATAGTTCGAAGGATAAATAATGAGACGCGGATAGACTGAGGAGAAAAGGTAGGAAATTAGGAAAATTGGATGAAGGAAGTGACCTTCAAGAATGTGAAGTGTAAGACCGGTGGCTTGATACCCAGAAAGGGAGACGCCAGGTAGGACAGGTATCCCAGTATTGAGGTGACTGTTGAGATAAACAACAAAAGTAAATAAGGAATTATTAAGAAGAGGTTCACGTTGAACACGACCAATATCTTCCAGAACATCCTTGTTATCGTTACCAAATTAGGCAAGACAAGCGGATAACCGTTGCTATCTTTTGAAGGCCATATGGGTTGACCTCAGTTTGAATAAGGAAGCTATTGTGAAATGGGTATAGACTATCGAGGTGGGAATGATTGAATAAGATAATCTATCAAGGATATATGACTTGATTTATCCATGGAAGGATGCATGTACCTTTTTAAAGGTGGAATTAAGGATAGAACATCAGTAACTTAAAATGAATCATAGGGGAATGCATGAAGGTTGGCATTTCACCTTTAATAGGGACAGTATGAGTTTTGACAGTATAAATTGGAAAGGATTAAGGTAATAACAACCTTTAAGTATCAGTGGGGAAATTTTTCAGAAACATATAGACAATGGTTCTAGTATTAGTAAAGGGTATTTCGATATGCCTTGCATCTAGGGAATACAGGAGGAACGATTCAAGGATAACCTTAGAGGTTTTACAAGGAGAAAGGTAATATTCAAAATTCTCAAGAGTAAAAATGCTGATAAAGAAAATATGACGTAATTATAATGATGCAAAGTGGGGCACGTGTTAAACTACGAGAGAATATGGATCGAACCAGTAAAGGTCGAAATTGTTCAGGACAATTAGGACCTAAGATAAAAGATGTTCTAAGTATGATTAAAAGTCAGTCGTGACAATGATTAACCTCTAAAGACTGAGGCAATAACTTATGGAAAAATGGTGATAATTTTTTTTATTTATTTTTACTCATCAGACTTTAAGGAAAACATCTTCACATAAGCTGTGATTGAAATGAGATAGAAAATTATTTGGAGGTGGTTAAAATGACATTGACTGTAAGGAAATTTTACTATCAGGAAAGGCCAAAGAGGTGGCCGACACTTTAAAGGTAAAAGGATAATTATCGGCGCTCGTGCCAGAAGAATACAATGATAATGGTTAAATCCGTGAAGATGGTATTATGGTTTGGAAGATTGGCATTCCTTCTGATGACTGTGCAATACCCAACCGTAATAGTAGTTGGTAAAGGTTTAATTCGTGTAATCGCCATGAGCAGGCTATTTATCTCAGAAGGTACTATCTTGAGAATAATCCAGGACCATATTTCAAAAAGGACTAAACGAACCTTGAGTTAAGTCTTCTATTTAAGGCATACGATTAAAAATGGTATTCACCTGCTATCGTTGCTTTGACTGAAACTCTTCTGCAATTTTATCTGCTTCATGTCATGTATGTATGTCAGGATCAGGAGTGTTCTTCCTGAATCAGGAATGGTGATTATGTTACCTCCTTAGAAGGATTTGATACGACATGTATGGACTCCGTATGGTTAGATATTAAGATTTCATGGAAGGTGAATGATGACAGTAGGTCAGTGGTGGACCATAGTAATGCAGCAATGATTATGCGAGTAATGAGCTGATTACAACCGTGAGAGTTGTATTGGAATGGAGCTTGAGATTGAGTACCACTAATCGGGTCGTGGTAGTGTATAAGTTATCATTGATAGACTAATTAAGTAGAGTATCTACCTATTGAATATTTATTCCCTCTTATGAAAAGAGAGTCGTATTACTATATGAGGAAGGTTGCGGTGCAAGCATAGAATTCTAGTAACGATGATGTCTAGAATGAGATCCCAGATTTGATTTTTGATGTTGAGGGAGTTTCAAAGGTGATTGTGTATAAGCTCGAGCAAGAGCATGGGTCCATAGAATGATGGATGGAATAGTAAATATTTAAGCATGTGAAATGCGATGCTATAATACTTGATGTTGATATAAATACATATATGTTTTGTTCTCCTATGACAGACCTCTATAGTTCAGAGGTAGATTCCAAGCCAGATATTTTATGGCAATAATTTTTTTTTTACGTATATACAATTCTCTTCAGTTCGTTCTTTTCTCTTCTTTTCATTTCATATAAACTGAGAAGAACAACCCTTCCAGAAGGGGAGGTATTGCCGAATGACTATCTATCTGTGTGATAGAAGCCGAGTAGGATACCAGCTATTGTTTAATTGCTTGTCAAGTACTAAAGGTTGGCCACCTTCTGTACTAACTATGCGATATAACAAGTGTTCATGATCATAGTGATCTCTCAATAAGTTCTTTTACTTCTATATGATTGATCAAACCTTGGAAAATGGAAACAGCTGAGAAAGGAGTAGTAAAGTTATGGTGGTAGTCAGAATGGAAGCACATTCGTGATACTAAGGTTGACGTGGTTATTAAAAGGTTATAGAACGCTAACGAGCAAAAGTATAACCAGTATAATATTAGGAACGGAAGGTAGTAGCGATTACAAACTGGAAAAGAATGGGTATTGAGAAGCAAAAGCTATAATGCTAGAAGCTATGATGGGAGCCGTTGCAATAGACTTGAAAGAATTTAGAATGATCACTTAACGCGGATTAAGTTATCTTACGACAATACATCATATGTCATTATCGAGATGTCGCCTTATGAGATCCTTGAGGGAAGACAATGTCGATCTCCCTTATGTTAGGATGAAGTTGTAGAGCGCAAGATGCTCGGACCAGCAGTGGTCCAAAGGACCAAGGATTTAATAGATTTAATCAGAGGACGGCTGGTAGTAGCCCAAGATGGACATAAGAAGTATGTTGATTTGACACGAAAGGACAAAGAATAGGAAGTAGGGGACCTAGTGTTGTTAAAGGTATTCCCTTGGAAACCCTTGGAAAGGATTGATGAGATTCGGAAAGAAAGGAAAGCTAAGTCCACAATTTGTCGGATCCTTGGATATATTAAGAAGTATTGGGAAGTTAGCATATGAGCTAGCCTTACCCCAGAACATGTAGCAAGTCATAACGTGTTTCACGTATCAATGTTAAGGAAGTGTAATTCGGATGCCATATAAATAGGGGCATATGAGCGCATAGACATGCAACCAGACGTAACCTATATGGAACAACCAGGAAGGGTTATAGAGTGAAAAGGAACAAGTGCTTAAGAGAAGGGTTATCAAACTAGGCGGAGTTTGGTGGTAGGACCACAATGTGGGAAAATTTACTTGAGAGTTAGAAAGTGTAATGCTAAGAGAGTATCCCTATTCATTTTCTATTTGATTCCGGGACGGAATCCTTTTAAGGAGGGGAGACTGTAATAACCCCAATTTTTGGAAATTTTTTGAAACCCTTATGAATAGTGTTTTTGCTGAATGAGAAAACTTTTCATGCCACACTATGTAGGGGTTCTTTTTTTGGATATTCTGAGATTTTATTGGTACTCTATGTGATATATAAGTGTATGTAAAGATCGTCAGAATCCAAATTTGAACCTTTTGATTTTTCCCAGAAATCCACTAGATACGGAAAGAATTAAGTATAAGGTAACAAGATAAAAAGGATTTAAATTCAAGGATTTTAATAGAGGATCATAAAAAGGAATATAATGTATTGAGAAAGGTTAAGGGAACCTAAGTAATAAGATCCCGGGTATGATCCCTCAAACGATAAACGAAAATGAAAGTTAAGCGAACCGTATAACAGATTAGCGGTCATTAGGCAAACAATTAGGAAGTTAATCAAAGAGATTAGAGGGGATGATGTCATCCAACCAATGAGAAGAGGACAAAGAGGGGAGGATGACATCATGAGCATGACATAAGCATGACATAAGGGGAAGGAGATGTGGTTAGTTTATAACCACACAAAGACAAGGTTAATAAGGTAATTAACCAAAACAAATCAAAAGAAAATCAACCAACCAAAACAAAAACAAAGCAAACACAAAAATCATTCATCTCTCCCACCTTGCTCTCGGCTTTTCCTATTTTTCAAAGAGAAGAATTTCAAAATCCAAGATCCAAGCTTCCTAAATTGGTAAGATAATTCCCTAGTATTCCTTATGCATAGTTATGGCTATCTTATGAGTTTAAGCCTCTAATTCATTCTCAATCTTCTCCAAGAAATCAATGAGGAAGACAATGAATAGTGATTTCAAGGTTTTTAACTTGATTTTTCTTGTTTTTCCTTTAAGATCCAAGCATCCCTAAGACTCCTCAAGGCTTCCTAAGGCTTCCTAGCTACTCACACCACTTCAAGGAAGGTATATCATCTCCAAACCCTAGCTTTACTTTGTATATTAGGATGATTTTAATAGTTATGGTAAAGAATAGCTTGAAGCTTGTTTGTTTAGAGTTTGGGTTGGAATGGTGTTGAATGAGATGTTGAAATCTTATGGTTTGGTTAAAGGATTTAGTATAGTTTAAATTCAAGTTTTAGGAATAAGTATAATTGTTAATAATGAGTTGGTTGGGGCTATTGTAATGTGTTATGGATGGGCTTTGGTTGTAAGAATGGATAGGGGTTGTTTGGTGATTGATTTGGATTGGTTTAAATTTGGGAAATCGCGTAAACATAGCCGTCGTAATGTCCAATTTACTTTAGACTACTTTTGTACATAACATTAGGACCCGACAACTCCCTGCTAGGTTTTGACGATTGCCATGTTTAGATATTTCATGTTACGAGCTTCGTTTTGATATGTGGTTCGTTTGATTCCGATGTACGGTACAGGAGAAACGGTCGTTTTAAGTAACGACATTTCGCGAACGAACCATTACCCCTCGCCTTACTTTGAAACATAGGTTAAAGACCTTAAAGGGTTAATTAATGTATGAAACAATTATGTTAAGTGTGTTAGGCAGTTGGTAAGACACTCGCGAAGGAATCGTCTTAAAACTCGTAATGGTTAAATTATTAAAAAATGGTGGAGCCGAGGGTACTCGAGTGATTTAAGAGAATCAGTAAGCGTAAAACGAGCGTTAGAGTCTGAGTTGGTTAGAGTATAGATTTACAAGTGACTTTGGTTTAATTCCTACTTACTTGTTGTTTATAGGTTACCAGACTCGTCCCGAGCCATTCGTAACCCCCAGTCGCTCAGGCAAGTTTTCTATCCGTTATACTGTTGTTGTGATGTATACACTTGTATATGCATTATCTTGTGATAGATGCATGATGGTTAAATTAGCAAATTCTTGCGATATATTGTAGCATGTGATATGGTACATATGCATGCATGTTTCTTATTCTTGCCATATATATCTGTTGGTTCAGTTGATAATACCTATGCTAGAGAATAGCGGTAATTTGCATATACCCTTAGTATAGGGACCCAAAGGTGAAAACATTTTCTAAAATCGGGAGTCGAAGATCCCGAGTAGATTTTATATATATATATATATATATATATATATATTTATATTTATATATATGTATGGTTATAGTTTTCAAAACTATTAATCGAATAAGGTTTATTCGATAACTTTATATTATTTATTGAATATTACTTGAATATTCATTCGAGGACTTATGACTCCTTTATATTATTTATTGAATATAACTTGAATATTCATTCGAGGACTTATGACTCCTTTATATTATTTATTGAATATTATTTGAATATTCATTCGAGGGCTTATGACTCAGTTCATATTATTTGATGAATATTATTTAAATATTCATTTGAGGATGTATGGCTCCGTTATTTTATTTAATGAATATTATTTATAATATTCATTCGAGGTATTATGACTCCGCTTATTATTTAATAATATTCTTTATTTTATTAAAGAATAATGTGTCGATAATCAAACTTACTTTTGATTATTCAAATAAAGATATTACTTTCGTATAAGTATATCTTTGGTTATTTAAGAGTCATTTCAAGTATAAGTTTTACAACATCTACTTCAATTATTTTTATAAAGATTATTCTTTATGGGAATATTATTTAAATAATAATATTCAGATATTTTTATATATTGGGACTGATTTATTTTATTAAATCAGCATCACTCCAAACATTCTTAAAAAAGTTTTCGAGTCTTCAAAATGATTTTTAAAAGTTAGAGCGGATCCCAAAACTCATTTTTATATTTAAGATCCTCTTTTCGAAGGGGATTTAAATACTCGCTCAAAACCTGAGGGATCCGGCTCTGTGGTGTATTTTATATTCACAACAAGGTTGCTATTCTGATAAAAGAGTTTTTGATTACTTACCCAACACTCGGGAAGTAAAATTCTTGGAACAAGTTAATCCATTAACAGGCATCGCCTGGGAAATATTGGTGAGTTTTCCTTTCCAACTAGATACGACTTCTTGGTGGAGCCGTACCAACAAGTTTCTACTTGGGGAAAGGGGGGACGAGCTTTACGTTTCAGAGTCATGGATTTCATCTGAACTAGGAGTGGCGTAAGTGGTCGAGTAGCGCCGGCCCAGCCTTATTATATTGGCCCAAATGGCCCGGAAGTTCCGCTAAGGCGGTCAATTCCTTAGGAGTTCAGTGTTTGGTTGACAAGTAAATCCGACAGGTTCTCCTCTACATGTAGAAAATGGTGGGGTTGTACTACTACGACTGATCATCGTAAGTGGTCTTCCTGGCGCGGCAAACTCCCGTAATGAGTTCATCATCCAATTGGATATTTCTGCAACACTACCCAGAGCCCTTCGATAGAAAGGCTACGATTGGGCGATTGTTGAGTGTTGGCAGGGTCGAGTTTTCAAAATGATGTTTGCATCAAATGAAGTATCTCATAACTTCATTTTATTTTGATGATATTGTAAAGATTGATTCTATACAAGTTTTGTCTTGTAGCTTAATCTATGGGATGGACTAATTATAACTTGAACGGTGGTAGTTCAAGTAGTATTCGGAAAAGATATAAGTATATTGGAGTATCTTGTAACTTCATCTTTTAAACTTATATCTAGCAAATGATTATCTTATGCATGACAAAGATTTTCAGAAAAATGTTGAGACAAGGTTAGATATATGAGATCACCTTGCAACGATATTTTTATACAGTTATAAACTGGAACTCTGTGTATATTATGCATGGAAGAGGACTTCCAAGATTTTGAAAAGTATATATACATATATACTGAATATTTTGCGACTTCATCGCATTAAGATATCAGACTTGGTTCATTTCTTTTGACCAAGACTTTCATGAGTACTATGAGAAGGCTCATATATTGTTAATCATTATACATATTATTTTGGTGGGCTTGCTGCTCACCCTTGCTTTCTTCTTTCATCGCACAATAACAGATAGAAAAGATGAACAGGACCAAGCTCCCGATTCGCAAGCGATTAGGAAACGTTCCGCAGTTTCCTATAGGCGTTGATGTCGCTGTAGCTGAGGTAGGAACTACCAATAGGCTAGGCTTTCAACTTTTGATGTACCAGACTTATGTATCTTTATCAATTATAATAATGGAAAAGAAATGTAAATTTATTCAGAAACCCGTTTAAGGTGTATTGGCCTATAATTGTGGAATAAAACGACTTGTGATTATTTTTGGATATTCATCTCTGAGACTATAACTTGTGGTGTGTGTGTTTATTGTGGGGTCACAGTACAGAGTAGTTGATTATTTATTAAGATTTGGTGTTATTAAGGGAAATGGAACTCGTGACAACCCGGATCCCCGACCCCGGATTTGGGGGTGTTACATATATGTTTTGTTCACCTATGTTAAACCTCTATAGTTCAGAGGTAGATTCCAAGCCAGATATTTTATGGAAGTATATTTTATATATATATACAATTCTCTTCCGTTCGTTCTTTTCTCTTCTTTTTATTTCATGTAAGCTGAGAAGAACAACCCTTACAGAGGGGGAGGTATTGCCGAATGACTATCTATCTGTGTGATAGAAGCCTAGTAGGATACCACATGTTGTTTAATTGCTTGTCAAGTACTAAAGGCTGGCCACCTTCTGTACTAACTATGCAATAGAACATGTGTTCATGATCATAGTGATCTCTCAGCAAATTCCTTTACTTCTATATGATTGTTCAGAACTTTGGAAAATAGAAACAGCTGAAAAAGGAGTAATAAAGTTGTGGTGGTATTCGGAATGGAAACATATTCGTGATACTAAGGTTGTTGTGGTTATTAAAAGGTTATAGAACACTAACGAGCAAAAGTATAACCAGTATAATTTTAGGAACAGAAGGTAGTAGCGATTACGAACTGGAAAAGAATGGGTATTGAGAAGCAAAAGCTCTAATGCTAAAAGCTATAATGAGAGTCTGTGCAATAGACTTGAAAGAATTTGGAATGATCACTTAACGCGGATTAAGTTATCTCACGATAATCGATCGTATGTCAGTATCGAGGTATTGCCTTATGAGATCCTTGAGGGAAGACAATGTCGATCTCCCTTATGTTAGGATGAAGTTGTAGAGCACAAGATGCTCGGACCCGCAGTAGTCCAAATGACCAAGAATATAATAGATCTAATCAGAGGACGGCTGGGAGTAGCCCAAGATGGATATAAGAAGTATGCTGATTTGACAATAAAAGGACAAAGAGTATGAAGGAGAGAACCTTTGTTAGTCCCTTAACAATATAGCAAGAATTACAGAAGGGGGGTTGAATGGAATTCTTGAACCTTTTTCTTGAAATAAAAATGTTCAACTCGATTATGGATATATTTATTTTGAAAACTTGAATGAATCAAAACATAAGTAATTAAAAACAAGAGTCTTTAAAAACTTTCTGGTGGATTTAAACAAATCCACCAGAGATATATATAATATATCGAGAGGACTCTGTGTGCAGAAATGCTCACAGCTGCTTACAAAATAGAACTGCTGAGAATACAGGAAATCCTAAAGATTGTGCTTACAAAGATTTCTTTGTTTTTATGTTTCTCAGCTATCTCAGTTAATTTTCTATTTGCTACTCTCTTGGTTTATATATTACCAAGATTACAAAGTCAAAAGAACTGAACAAATATAAAATCTAACAGTCTTGATCTTTGCTGCTTTTTATCCTCCATTACCCAGTTAATGGGCTTCCACAGTGTGTTTGTATCCAACTCAACGGTTGTGTGTCAACTTTCACTGTTCAACTGATATTTGAATTCTTGATATGATCATCCATCGACTTTTAGATCATCCGTCGATGACTTGATTGATCATCCGTCGACTGCTATGTTAAACATCCGTTGATAGTCATTTGATCATCCGTCGAAGGCTTTGTTGATCATCCGTCGGTAGCTATTTTGGCACTTGACTTCATTTCACTTATACAGAATTACAAGACATTGCTTATATACAATTAATCAACCTATTCTGCATATCTAGTTAAAGTCAACATGACTTATATGCTACTACAGATTCTATACAAAGATGCATACATCACTGTGCTACAAACTTATTATTACATAAGCTACTCACTCGATGGATAATAAGTTAATCATCCGTCGGGACTATAATGAGTGATCCGTCGAGACTATAATTCTTATCCGTCAAGTGCTACATAATTTCACTAAGTAAAATCTACTTAGACATTTTGTTTAAGTGATCATCAAGTACACAACATATTCACAACAATCTCCCCCAATTTATGTCTACTGGAATTGTAGCCATAATTTAAGAGACACTTGATGATTACAAAACATCCTAAACATATATCTTTAGAGATAAGTAGATAAAATTGAAAGTGCTTCAATTTAAACAAAATGTACAAGGTTTGGCTCACAGTCAATTCAAGATGCTCCTCTAGCCTGAGCAAATTTTTCTAGTTTCTTGAAGGTCTGGATCTTCTTCCAAGCTTTCTGTTGTTTTCATCAATTTGATTCTGGAGCTGCCTGTGGAATTCTAATTCATCAGATTCTGAGAGATCTAACATTTCTTGCATCTCCAAGAGAGTCTCATTGCTAGAGATACTCATTTGGTCTTCTAATCTGAAGAATCTTCTCACACCCTTGTCATCCATGAATTCCATCAGCCAGTAGGGCCTTAGATGCACTCTTCTCCCTGTGTATGGGATGATAAGAGTCTTGGGAAGTGCATATTTGGCTCTAACACTCCTTAGCTCTTCAATCTTCTTCAATACTAAAGTTTTTCTTGAAGGATGAATAGACTTTGATCAACACAGCTTGGCTTTCTTGAAGTATCCTGTGAAGAGGCCACTGAATCTCCCTTCCTCCTTTGTACTTGAACACCAACCTTTCAGGTAGGTTTCTGTATGCATCAATTGCCCTTACCTCATTCAGCTCCTCCAGATAAAGGTTTAGATCTGAGAATTCTTTGATGTCACATAAGTACAAGTAGTCTCCCCTGTTGACCTTGGGTTGAGCTTTGACTACTAACTTGGATTTGAGAGGTGACAACTTCACTTTCTTGACTGCCCTTGACTTTGTCCTTCTTGGCTTTGTAAGAATTGGCAAGTTAAAGTCAGGAATTGGTAATTTATCCCACTCTATTGGCTCATCCTTTGGCACAATAGGCTCTCCATGTATGTTCCTGTAGGGGTCCACCACCCTTATATTTTTAAATACCATAGAGGGCTTTGATGATTGAGTTTTAGCTTGAGTGGATTCCTTAGGGAATTGATCTTCCAATTCCTTGTCAACAACATCCAATTTCCTTTTTGTTCTTTTAGCCAGTTCTTTCTTTCTTGGGGATTTATTCTGTTCTTCAATCTTCTTCTTTGATTCAGTAGCTTGAGATGGTTGAGAGGGAATTTGTTGAGAAGAATTTACAGCCTGTAGCTTGGCCAAGATAGCAAACTGTTCTTTCTTTTGTTTAGACTTCTTTGCATCTAGAGCAGCTTACCTCTTTTCCTGCTTCAATCTGGCTTTTTCTTCTTTCTTTGCATGAGCAAATTGTTGATGTCCAGCTACCACACAAATTTCCTTCCCATTTCTGAATATCTTTGCAATTCTCTTTCTTGAGGCTGAATCAGCTGGATCTTTGTAGAAGACAATAGATCTTGATAGAAGCTTCTTTTCATCAGGCTTGGGTGTCTCATACACAGTATCCATAGGGTTCTTCAAAGATTACTTTGAATAGTTTGCCCTTGGTTTTAGAATTATCTCAGCCTTTGTAGTCTTGATGCTGGAAGATTGTCCTTTCTCCAGATAGTTCATGCTCATCTCATTCACACTGATTGGCTTGACATGAGAGTGATGGATGGCTGACTGAACTGGTTCCTTGACTAATTCAAACTTTTTCTGTATGTCCTCATCAATCTTTTTCCAGTTGATTAGAGTCAACTTTCCTTTATCAGCATCTTTCAAATTTTCTGTTGCTGCATTGATAAGATCTATACCATCTACAACTGGTGGCTTGGAGATAGTAATTGAAGGTACAATTACTTTGCTGATTTGAACTAGAAGTTTCTCCCCCTCATTTGGTCCTTTATCCCCCTTACTTGATTCTCTCTCCCCCTTTTTGTCATTATCAAGTGGAGGAGTTAGGCCTTGTGCTTTAGCCAGTTGCATAAGAAGATTTGTCTGAGTCTGTTGATTTTGAAGAAGTAGAGCCACTGAATTCTCAATAACTTGAACTATGTTCTCCAGCTTGGCTATCTTCTTGTCAGAATCTGATTCTCTCCTTAATCTTAGTAATAGATCTTGCATGGTACCATATGGCATTACTGAATCCAGCTTCTCAGAGTTATAGGTCTTCAAGTCAGCTATATCCCTTTTCAATTCATCCACACTGAGATTATGTCTTAAGTGCTGGATCTTCATTAGATGTAGAGAGTCCAGGTGAGCTTGAAGAACAGCCTTGGTACCAGCATCTGAAGCTTCCTGAAGGGCCTGTTGAATAGCTATTACTTGTTTGACTAAAGACACCTCAAATTGTCCTGGTGTAGATTCCTTTGCCCATGCCCATTCAGGTAACTTAAAGCAGAACTTGGGCCTTCAGCTCCCCCTAAGTTCATGCTTCCATCCAAAGAACCAGAGTCATCATCATCATAATTTACTCAAAATTCTTCAAATGGCTCTCCAGCTTGAGAAGGCATTCTGTTCACAGCAGCTTTATCTCTTTGAAGAGATTCTGTGGTGTGCACTAAATTCAAAGTCTGCTCTGCCTCCACATTGCCCTGAGCAGCCAATAATTGATAGGCTGAAACAGGGTGAGTAAAAGTGTCAGCATCCAAGGAAATGTTATCAATTACAGCTTTGTAATGTTGCTGAAATTGTCTTTCCTTTTCAGCATCATCCACAATCATTGACTCACTAGCAATGGCTGGTTCCATCCTTATTTCTCCAGTACCTGCCTTTCTCTCATATTCTCTCTTTTGTTGCATCAGGGTCTCACCCTGGCTCCCCACCCTCACACCCTCACCTTCACCTACTAAGGTGGGACTCCTCTCACTCACTTTTGCCAATCCTGAATGAATGGATTGCTGAGATTCACTCTTTTCCTCTCCTTTTGCCTGGGAGCAACCCAGCCTCTCACTCAATGCACTCTCCTCTCTCAGTCCTAAGAGTGATTGTATTACCACTAAATCTTCTACACTTGAAATTATTGAAGTTTGAAGTTGTGCAGAGATACTCGACGGATAAGTGATATCCGTCGGGTGAGTGGTAAAGCTATCCGACGGATAACTGTTGTTAAGCTTATCCGTCGGGATACAATCACTACTCGACGGATGAGCAATATCCATCGAGAGAGTAGAAATGAATGAGGTGGGAAGAGAAACTATTGTTGACTCTGTGTTGATTGAAGTTATTTGAGGCACAGATGTCACAATAGAATCTGAAAGAATTGGCAAGTGAGCCAACAAATCATCTAAAAGATGATGCTCACTTGCACTAGATTTTGGCTTCCCAACAGAGTTAAAGAAGGGGAATCAGAAATTGAAGTGTTTATCATGTCCACTTCCAGTGAGTTAGTTGGTGAGTATGGTGTTTCAGTGGCTTCTATAATGAGAGATTTTGGCTGCGACTCCACATTTATTGGAGCCACATCAATCTGAATTTGAGAAGGTGCAGGGACTGTGTCTTTAGCACCAGTTTGCACTAAGTGTGTGCCCTGTGCATCCCCAGTTGTTTTGGATTTCTTCTTTCTGGTGTAATTTTGGGGTGAGCTTGTGTCCCTAACCCTTTTGGCCTGTGCTCTTGGATGAGAGCTTTGTTCAATAGCCACATCCTTTTGGGAGGATGCAGCTAGAAGTGAGCTTTTGTCCTTTTTAAGCACTGCAGTTTGTTGGGAAACTGCAGTGTGGCTAGGCTGGGATTCACTCAACTCTCCAACCTTATCCTTGGGGTTTCTTTGATGTTCACCCCTTCCCTCACCTATCTTACCCTCCTTCACACTCCCCTCTTTGGCTTTGGTAGATTTTTCAACTGGTACCTTTTGAGAGATACCAGAGGGGGTTTTCTTTGATTTGGATTTAGAAATTGCAGTTGTTTTGGCAGCTTTGGTAGGCAACTGTTTGGTCATTGTCACAGTTGCCATAGCTATGCCTGAAGTCAAAGAAATAGAAGAGATTGGAATAGTTGAGGGTATGGATGAACTTACCTCACTTACCTGAGGTGTCAGCATTACAGGAAAATAGAACATTGGCATATCCCTGTGATGGTTGGCTCTGTTCAAGTCTGCAATGATTCTTCTCTCTTGAACCCAACAAGCTAATTTGTTATTTGGGTTCTCAAGCACAATCTCTTGACAAAGATGGTTAGCCAAAAGCATAAAAAATCTAGCATAGTAAACATTCTTTCCTCTTTTGGCTAAGTCACCTAATTTAAAACCTAACTCATACACAATAAGGTCACTGAAATTGTAAAATTTGTCTGTAACTAGCATGTATAGCATGTTAAGCATGGAAATGTTCACAGAATCAAAATTACTGATTTTTCCAGAAAAGACTTTAGTTACAACATCACACATGTAACTCCATTCCTTCCTAAGACCAAGTCTCCTAATGTCACTTAGTTTTGTGGTACAGTTACATTATCATCAGGAATCTTGAAACATGCTTTTATTACATCACTATTGATACAGAATTCATTACCTTTGATGGTCAGAGTGATGGTTTTGTCAGTAGAGTTGTAGATTGTTGTTGTCCACATCTCTTCAACAACTTCACAATAAATTGTGGGTGATTCCAGCATGGCAAAACTTAACTTGCAGTTCTTTACGAAGTCCATCATCTTATGATAGTCTTCTGATTGCTGAATACCCTTATTGACCAAAGCAGTGAAGTTGTTCTTCTCATATATGAACCCAGTCTGTGACATGATCTTTACTACGGGTGCCATTGTTAGAGAAGAAAAGCTTGAAGAGAAAGAGGATTTTTGCTTGAGAGAGAATGAAATAACACATTTGAATTTGAGAATGATAAAAGAAAATGATTAGAATGAAATAAGCTTTTATACTTTACTCAAAATCAACGGATAAAAATAATAAAGAGAAGTAAATTATCCAATAGAAATTGCCTAAAATAGCCGTTTTAAAATAAACTGTAAAAATTCCACCCATTATCCATCATGTAATGCTTACAAATTGTAAGTATACTCGATGGATAATGTTCAGGGAATTAACGGTTACGATTTAGACACTTCGACGGATGAGGATAAACTGTTATCCGTCGAGCTTTAAAATATTCCAGAAAAGTAATTGATTTTTATTTACAATTTGTATATTGACGGATGACTCAACCCGATGGATAATGGTCATCCGTCGAGATGCAAATTTTGACTTAGCCAAAATTTCATCCAAGACTAAAAATCAGCTAAATTTCTGGCTACTTTTCAACTTGCAAAGTAATTCAGATAAATTCAAGAGTAATTAAGCATACCTAACTCACTTACCAACCTAGAAAATGTGGATTCATCCAGTGGCTTGGTAAAAATATCTGCAAGTTGCTTCTCACTTGGAACAAAATGTAGCTCTACAGTACCATTCATTATATGTTCCCTTATGAAATGGTACTTGATGTCTATATGCTTTGTCCTTGAATGTTGCACTGGATTTTCAGTGATGGCAATTGCACTTGTGTTGTCACAGAAAATAGGAATCCTTTCAACTTGCAAACCATAGTCTAGCAATTGATTTTTCATCCATAAAATTTATGCATAGCAACTGCCAGTAGCAATATATTCAGCTTCAGCTGTAGAAGTAGAAACTGAAATTTGCTTTTTACTGAACCAGGACACAAGCTTGTCTCCTGTTGTGCTTTTTCTGTCAATTCTGCAACCTGCATAGTCTGTATCTGAATAACTAGTTAGATCAAAACCAGAATCTCTAGGATACCAAATGCCAAGTTTTGGTGTTCCTTTGAGATATCTGAAAATTCTCTTAATAGCTATCAAGTGAGACTCTCTAGGATCAGCCTGAAATCTAGCACACAAACATGTAGCAAACATTATATCTGGCCTACTAGATGTTAAGTACAGAAGTGAGCCAACCATGCCTCTATAACTTGAAATATCCATAGACTTTTCAGTAGTGTTTAGTTCAAGCTTAGTTGCAGTGGCCATGGGAGTTTTTGCAGATGTGCAATCCATTAGATCAAACTTCTTTAAAAGATCAAAAATATATTTAGTTTGACTAATGAATATTCCATCACCAACTTGCTTAACTTGTAAACCAAGAAAGTAAGTTAGTTCTCCCATCATACCCATTTCATACTTGATTTGCATCAGTTTGGCAAACTTTTTTACAAAGTTTCTCATCTGTAGAGCCAAAAATAATATCATCTACATAAATTTGAACAAGTATGCTAGAGCCATTTACATTTCTGAAAAATAAAGTTTTATCTACAGTACCTCTTGTGAAGTGATTTTCCAAAAGGAACTTTGATAAAGTGTCATACTAGGCTCTAGGTGCTTGCTTCAGTCCATAAAGTGCTTTCAGTAGATAATAGACATACTCTGGGAAATTTGGATCTTCAAAGCCAGGAGGTTGACTTACATACACTTCTTCCTCCAAATCTCCATTCAGAAAGGCACTTTTGACATCCATTTGATAGACCTTGAAATTGGCATGGGCTGCATAGGCTAAGAAGATTCTGATGGCTTCAAGTCTTGCAACAGGAGCAAATGTTTCATCAAAATCTATCCCTTTTTGCTGACAATAGCCTTTAGCAACCAATCTTGCTTTGTTCCTTACTACTATGCCATTTTCATCCATCTTATTTCTGAATACCCATTTGGTGTCTATTGGATTCTTTCCTGTAGGCTTGGGTACCAGCTTCCATACTTTATTCCTTTCAAATTGGTTTAGCTCCTCCTGCATAGCTAAAATCCAATCAGGATCTAACAAGGCTTCTTCTACCTTCTTTGGTTCTTCCTTAGACAGGAAGCTGCTGTATAGACATTTTTCTTGAGTTGCTCTCCTGGTTTGAACTCTGGAAGAAATATCACCAATAATCAGTTCAAAGGGGTGATCTTTTGTCCATTTTCTTGGTTGAGGTAGATTAGCCCTAGATGAAGAGACCTCAATGTTGTCTTGATGTGTGATTGAGTTTTGATTGCTAGAAACTCCCCCTGAGTTTGTGGATCTTTGATTTGAGATAGGGGTACTTCTATGGGTGATCTGCCTTGACTTCCTGCTCTTTTTGATAACCCGACGGATGGTGAATTTTGAGTACTGACGGATGAGGCAGGTTGTCTTCCGAAGGATAATACAGATTGCCTTCCGACGGATGAAGCATTATGTAACTTGATGGATGTTGAGTTTTGTGCTTCATTTGTTGTAGATTTGTCTGCATTATCCTTAGACACTGTTTCTTGATCACTCTCATCATCACTTTCATCACTGACCATCTCAACATTGTCGAATTTGAGGCTCTCATGGTAATCTCCATCTTTTAGTCCTTCAATCTTTTTATCATCAAACACAACATGTATAGATTCAACAACAATGTTGGTTCTCATATTGTAGACTCTATATGCTTTACCAACAGCATATCCAACAAAAATTCCTTCATTTGCTTTAGCATCAAACTTCCCATTTTGATCAGTTTGATTTCTCAGAATATAGCATTTACAGCCAAAGACATGAAGAAAGTTTAGAGTTGGCTTCTTGTTCTCTAACAATTGATAAGGTGTCATGCATCTTGCTTGATTAATCAGAGAGATGTTCTGAGTGTAGCATGCAGTGTTTACAGCTTCAGCCCAGAAATAAGTTGGTAATTTTGATTCTTCAAGCATTGTCCTTGGATCTTCAATAAGAGCTCTATTCTTTCTTTCCACTACTCCATTCTGTTGTGGAGTCCTTGCTGCTGAAAACTCATGCAAGATCCCATTTTCCTCACAAAATACTCTCATGACATAGTTCTTGAACTCAGTTCCATTATCACTCCTGATTCTTCTAACATTGAAATCAGGATGATTGTTAACTTGCCTTATGTGATTGATGATGATTTCACTAGCCTCATCTTTGGACTTTAGGAAATAGGTCCGAGAGAATTTTGAGAAATCATCTACAATTACTAGGCAAAATCTTTTCTTTCAAATTGACAATACATTGACTGGTCCAAACAAATCCATGTGAAGCAGTTGCAGAGGCTCTTCAATTGCTGAATCAAGTTTCTTTCTGAATGATGCTTTAATCTGCTTCCTTTTTTGGCAGGCATCACACAGTCCATCCTTTGTAAACTCCACCAGAAGAATGCCTCTAACTAGCTCTTTCTTTACCAGCTCATTCATGGTCTTGAAGTTCAAATGGGATAGCTTCTTGTGCCATAGCCAACTTTCATCTTGACTTGCTTTACTAAGAAGACAAGTTATAGATTCTGCTTTAGTTGAGTTGAAGTCAGCTAGGTACACATTTCCTCTTCTCACACCAGTGAGAACCACTTTGTTGTTTTGATTATTAATCACAACACAGGTTTCTTTGTTGAAGGTTACTGAGTTGCCTTTGTCACAAAGCTGGCTGATACTCAACAGATTGTGTTTGAGACCATCCACTAAGGCAACCTCTTCAATGATGACATTGTCCTTTGAAATCAAGCCATATCCCACAGTATAACCTTTGCTGTCATCTCCAAAAGTGATACTTGGGCCAGCTCTCTCTTCAAACTCTGTGAGTAGGGTAGAATCACCAGTCATGTGTCTTGAACAACCACTATCCAAGTACCAAAGATTCCTTCTGTTTCCCTGCACACATCAAAATCAAATCAAGTTGATTTTGGTACCCAAGTTTCCTTGGGTCCTGCCTTGTTAGCTTTCTTCTTCTGTTTCTTAGGTCTTAACTCATTTGACTTAGGAATTTCAGATTCTTCCTTAGTCATTTGGGTTGGGCCTTTGAAACCACTAGATGCAACAGAATTATCATGCATGTTATGGCTAACAGGAAATGGCATGCTTGGTGCAAACATGTTATTCCAGTAAGGCATGCTAAATGGCATTTGAGGCATATTGTATGCAGCATAATATGGATTAGGTGCAAATGGCATATTAGCAAACTGTGCATTCATGTTCTGTGTAGGCATAGCATTAACAGGCATGGGAGGCATGGCATTCATGTTAGAGAATTGAGGCTGAACAGACATGGGAGTAGGCATGGCAGATTTGCAATTAACAGACAAATTATTTACACTACCACACTTGACACAGATTTTTCTAGGAGCATATTTGTCAGGTGTGTAGTTATTGTGTTTGTTAATCCCTATTTTACCATTCCTATTGTTTTTCCTTTTAGTCTCTGTTTTTACCTCTATCTTCTCAAGTCTGTCACTTAACTGTTTGACAGTCATGTGACCAACATTAGCCTTCTTCCCTTTCTTGGCTTGACTTGACTCTCCTAAAACAAAGTTCTTGGAAACAGACCCATACTTATCATTTAGCTTGGTTAATTTGGCTTTGCTAATGGGTTTGCTTACAGCCGACGGATGAGGATTTTTATCATTCGACGGATAACACTTTTTGTTATCCAACGGATAGTCTTCATCATCCGTCGAGTCTACATCTGTCAGCAACCCATCTACCAAAATAGGTTCTAGTTTCTCCTTATTCTTTTTCCAAGCTTTATCACAAAAAGACTCAATTCCTTGAACCTTGGTGATTTGAGCATGAACATCTCTGGATGTTTTCCATGCTTTAATCACCTCTTGTTCACGATCAAGCTGCTTCTTTAAAATTTCTTCCTTTTTCAAGGACTCAGTTAATTCCTCCTTGGCAATTTTACACTCAATTTTTAGTTTCTCAAATTCAACAAACTGAGACTCAAGCACATTATTCCTCTCACTCAAAAACAAGTTGTTTTCTTTGATTTTAGCATTTTCTTTAGTGAGGGACTTAAGTGTAACACGCAAATGATACAATTCTGTAGACATGTCATTTATTGCATCATTACACTCAGCTTTAGATAAATTTGCAAGGTTTGTAGTGATTACCTGATTGCTTGAGGAACTTGTCTCTGTTTCATCAGACTTGGCCATAAGGGCTAGATTGACATAGCTGACATCTTCATCTTCATCCAAGCCATCAGCTGCCCAGTCATTCTCTTGTGTAATAAAAGCCCTTTCCTTTTGTTTGAGTAGATCAAAGTATTTTTGCTTGTAATCTACAGACTCAAATCTTTTCTTACTGGAATCTGACTTTTTACACTCATTTACAAAATGCCCTGCCAAGCCACATTTGAAACATTTGAATTTTGATTTATCCACCATGTTTCTATTTGGCTTGGCAGCTCCAAAATTCTTCTTGAACTTGAGCTTGGAAAATCTTCTTGAAAGGAATGCTAGGTGCTCATCAATGTCCTCCATGTCATCTTGGCTCAATGAATCTTCATTTTCTGCAGCTAGCCCTTTACCCTTGCTTTCACAGGCCTTTGAAGTTGATTCCACAGCTTCCATCTTCACTTCCTTCTCCTTTTCCAGATCAGCAACTAATGCAATGGATCCTCCTTTCTTCTTTCCTCTCTCCATTCTTTCATCCTGCTCTATTTCAAGCTCATAGGTCTTCAGAATGCCGTACAGTCTCTCCAAAGTAAACTCCTTATAATCTTGTGAGTTTCTCAATGAGACTGTCATTGGTTTCCATTCCTTTGGAAGAGATCTGAGAAATTTCAAATTGGAGACTTTAGTCTGATAGACTCTTCCATGCAATTTAAGAGCATTTAGTAGCTTTTGGAATCTACTAAAAATGTCAGTGAGTGACTCACTTTCTTCATTGTGAAAATGCTCATATTGCTGAATCAGGAGCTGCATTTTATTTTCTCATACTTGCTCAGTACCATCACAGATTATCTGTATTGTGTCCCAAACTTCCTTGGCAGTCTTGCAGTTGATAATGTTATCAAACATGTCTGCATCAACACCATTGAACAGAATGTTCATGGCCTTTTTATCTTTCCTGACTTGTTCAATATCAGGATCAGACCATTCATGCCTTGGCTTTGGAACAGATGGTTCATTTCCTGTTGCAGCTCTCATTGAAACATGAGGGCCTCTTTCTATGCAGTCCACATAGGCCTCATCTTGAGAAAGCATATGAAGATGCATCTTTACCTTCCAATGATGGTAATTATCTTTATCAAGAAAAGGAATCTTGACTCCAACATCTTTCTTGTTCATCTTGCTGAATTGTTTTGATCTTTAAACTCTTTGTAGATTAAGAGCTTGCTCTGATACCAATTGTTAGTCCCTTAACAATATAGCAAGAATTACAGAAGGGGGGTTGAATGGAATTCTTGAACCTTTTTCTTGAAATAAAAATGTTCAACTCGATTATGGATATATTTGTTTTGATTAGCACAATACGGAATGTAAACTTGAATGAATCAAAACATAAGTAATTAAAAACAAGAGTCTTTAAAACCTTTCTGGTGGATTTAAACAATTCCACCAGAGATATATATAATATATCGAGAGGACTCTGTGTGCAGAAATGCTCACAGCTGCTTACAAAATAGAACTGCTGAGAATACAGGAAATGCTAAAGATTGTGCTTACAAAGATTTCTCTGTTTTTATGTTTCTCAGCTATCTCAGTTATTTTTCTATTTGCTACTCTCTTGGTTTATATATTACCAAGATTACAAAGTTAAAAGAACTGAACAAATATAAAATCTAACAGTCTTGATATGCTGCTTTTTGTCCTCTATTACCCAGTTAATGGGCTTCCACAGTGTGTTTGTATCCAACTCGACGGCTGTGTGTCAGCTTTCACTGTTCAACTGATGTTTGAATTCTTGATATGATCATCCGTCGACTTTCAGATCATCCGTCGATGACTTGATTGATCATCCGTCAACTGCTATGTTAAACATCCGTTGATAGTCATTTGATCATCCGTCGAAGGCTTTGTTTATCATCCGTCGGTAGCTATTTTGGCACTTGACTTCATTTCACTTATACAGAATTACAAGACATTGCTTATGTACAATTAATCAACCTATTCTGCATATCTAGTTAAAGTCAACATGACTTATATGCTACTACAAATTCTATACAAAGGTTCATACATCATTGTGCTACAAACTTATTATTACATAAGCTACTCACTCGATGGATAATAAGTTAATCATCCGTCGGGACTATAATTCTTATCCATCGAGTGCTACATAATTTCACTAAGTAAAATTTACTTAGACATTTTGTTTAAGTGATCATCAAGTACACAACATATTCACAACAACCATGTATTGTTAAAAGTATTCCCTTAAAAAGGAATTGATGAGGGTTGGAAAGAAAGGAAAGTTTAAGTCCACGAATTATTTCATGAACCAACACAACATAAGCATTGATTTCAAACATCCCGTCATTCTGGATTCGTGTCCTCAGAATGAATCTTGATAACTTTTACAACTTAGATTCATAATTCATCATACTCGTCTGCCTTTGTTCTGTCTCTAAAGCTTTTACACTATCTCCATAACCTTGGGAAGTAATTTCCTAAAACAATTGACTGAACTTAAATCAGTTTATTATAACCTCTGGCTCCGTGCCTTTCTTGGTCTTTCACCAGCGGGTGGCCTCTCTCTTAGGAGGGTAAGTGACAAAAACAGTCCTTTGTGGTTCGTCAATCATTTAGAATCTCAAATGATTCCTCTATTTCCTTTAGCCAGGCTCTTGCCTCGGCTGGGTCAGCTTGTTCCATGGAACTCTGAGAGCTTAGCGACTTAAAGGTCCTGAAAGAATTTCTCATCGCACTGTCTCCTCAGGGTGGTGGTTGGGGATAATAGTCTAAGTTCTCTTTAGACAGGTCCATGAATTGCCGTATAGGGGTACCATCTCGGGTCTCCTTTCCTTACTCGACTTTTTGTTTCCTTAGTATGAAATGTTTCATCCTACTCCCCATAATTGGGGTCATCTTTTAATTTAAAATCCTCATTTTCCACTCCATTATGTCATGGGTTCCTTCTATCTTGATGGCGACCTCCCTGACTATCACGTTCAGGGTTTGCTCTAAATCTTATTCCTCAAACTAGCTTTCATCTAAGATCTCATCTTTAAGCTCTTGAACATTTGGAACCCAAATTCTGTAGGAATACCTCATTATTCCCTTCTCATCTTTCTCGGTATTAACCTCTTATCTATTTGTTGGCTCTCTGCCTTCATTCATAACTTTTTCTGGCACAATATGATCTTTTCCAATAATTCGGGCTGTATTGCTATCTCAAACAGCTTTTCGGTACCGGCTCCGGTTACCTTCACTACTATTTCCATTTTCTCAAAATCTCTTATAAACTCTCCAAAAGACATTATCATCTTGAGTCTCTCCTTTTTACTTAGGGCATCAGCCACCATATTGGCTTTCCCCGAATGATAAAGAATCTCCCAATCATAATTCTTGATTAGCTCTAACCGCCTCCTCTAGCGTATGTTGAGCTCTTTCTACGTAAGAATGTACTAGAGCACTTATGGCTTAGGTAATTCTCGCACTTCTCTCCATACAAGTAGTGCCTCCAATCTTTAGGGTAAAACTATTGCCACGAGCCTAAGCTCATGGGCGGGGATATGGAATTTCATATTACCTTAATTGTCTTGACGCAGACGCGATTATCTTGCTGTGCTAAGAAGCACCCTAATTCCTTATGCGAAGCGTCACTTACAAATCACAAAATCTCCTTTTTCCATCCGGCAACGCCAGCATAGGGGCCATCACCAACCTCTGCTTCAGTTCTTGAAAGCTGTTCTCGCATTTCTCTGTCCATTCGAACTTCTCAGTCTTACGAGTAAGCCGCGTTAAAGGGGCTACTATCTTTACAACTTGAACGAACCTCCGGTAGTGACCGGCCAATCCTACCTCTGGTAGTTGCCCTAACCATGGTCATCAATTCCTCAGTGGTCCTTTATTCATTCTTGTCAGGATCCTCCATGGGATCCTCCTCAGCAACTATCCCTTCTAGGACAACATCCTCAACCGCTACATCCTCAATATCAACATCATCCGGTCCCGCGTTAGGACGCTCTATCGGATCCATAATCTGATCCCCAATAAATAATAAAACATCATCGCGTTGATGTTCCTCAACTTCAGGGTTCGGAGTCCCGCTACCATATACGATAACGAACTACGCTTCTATCGCTACATTTATAAGGGTTCCCATAAGGGTTTTAACTGTCAGTACTACGTTAGGTAGTCCGACTATGAACTTGGCAAGAGTTCTTATTATCTTAGTGAATTTATTATCTTAACGTCCCATCATCTCTGAGGTTTATAACGCTTAGCTCTGATACCATTTCTGTAACACCCCCAGATCCGGGGTCGGGGATCCGGGTCGTCACGGTCTTTCTTTCCACAATATCACTTCACTTAATTAATAATAAATAACCTTATGCTGTGACCCCACACTAACACACACCACAACCCGTTATAGTCTCAGAGATGAAATTTAAATAAGTACAAGTCTTTGAATCCACAATTTAAAAGTTATTACAACCCGAAATGATTACTTGATAAATTTACAGTTAATTGTCATTATCTGCCACAAGTTATAATTATACATAATTGATTCTCAAAAGTAGATGGTCTGATCTACAATAGATCTACCTCTGCAGCTATAGCAGCTACAACATCAACGGGAAGACGCGGGACACTTCCCACGCACTTGCGCTGGGTCTGCTGGAGTCTGGCCATCTTTCCTAACTGTTGTTGTGTGATGAAGAAATAAAGCAAGGGTGAGCAGCAAGCCCACCAAAATAATATGTATAATGATTTACAATATATGAGCCTACTCATAATACTCATGAAAGTCTTGGTCAAAAGAAATGAACCAAGTTTGATATCTTAATGCGATGAAGTCGCAAAATATTCAGTATATATACATATATACTTTTCAAAATATTGGAAGTCCTCTTCCATGCATAATATACACAAAGTCCCAGTGTATAACTGTATAAAAAAATATCGTTGCAAGGTGATCTCATATATCTAACCTTGTCTCAACGTTTTTCTGAAAATCTTTGTCATTCATAAGACAATTATTAATTAGATATAAGTTTAAAAGATGAGGTTACCAAATAGCCCAATATACTTATATCTTTCCCAATACTACTTGAACTACCACCGTTCAAGTTATAATCAGTTTCAAAAGTTCATCACATAGATGAGACTACAAGACAAGATTTGAATAGATTCAATCTTTGAAATATTATTGAATGAAATAAAGTTACGAGATACTTTATTTAGTCTCGATATATATATATCCACATATATATATCTCTTAAACATTTCCTGGAACCTCTGTTATGTAAAGTATGAACAGAGTTTGAAACATCCAATGAATTTTGGAAAGGAAAAGAATTTTGGCATAAACCAAATATCTTGCTGATCAGGCAAAGATACCAATAAGTAACCTTTTCTACTGTAGATGGATGAATTCCTCACCGGTCATCACCCTGGCCGCATTAGGACCTCGCGCTAGACCGTTACCCGGCCACTCACGCGTTGATGGACTGCCACCCAGCCACTTACACATTCATAGACCGTACCCCGGCCTGTCGCTTATGCCGACTCAATCAGATGGACTTACTTCCCGAACATTGGGCAAGTAATCAAATTGTTTTCTCAAAACAGCAGCCATGTTGCGAATATAAAATACACCACAGAGCCGGATCCCCAAGATTTTGAGCGAATATTCAAGTCTCCTTCGAAAGGAAGATCTTAAATCGGAAAACGAGTTTTGGGATCCGCTCTAACTTTTAAAATCATTTTGAAGACTCGAAAACATTTTTAAGAATGTTTGGAGTAAAGCTGATTTAATGAAATAAATCAGTCCCGATATATTAGAAAATATCTGAATATTATTATTTAAATAATATTCCCATAAAGAATAATCTTTATAAAAATAATTGAAGTAGAAGTTTTAAAACTTATACTTGAAACGAGTATTAAATAACCAAAGATACACTTATATGAAAGTATTATCTTTATTTGAATAATCGAAAATAAGTTTGATTATTAACACCTTATTCTTTAATAAAATAAAGAATATATTTCAGTAATAAGCGGAGTCATAATACCTCGAATGAATATTATAAATAATATTCATTAAATAAAATAAAGGAGTCATACATCCTCAAATGAATATTCAAATAACATTCAATTAATAAAATAAAGGAGTCATAAGTCCTCGAATGAATATTCAAGATAATATTCATTAATAAAATAAAGTTATCGAATAAACCTTATTCGATTAATAGTTTTGAAAACTATAACCATATATATATATATATATATATATATATATATAAAATCTACTCGGGATCCTCGACTCCCGGTTTTAGAAGATGTTTTCACCTTTAAGTCCCTATACTAAGGGTATATGCAAATTACTGCTATTCTCTAGCATAGGTATTATCAACTGAACCAACAGATATATATGGCAAGAATACGAAACAGGCATGCATATATATACCATATCAGCATGCTTCAATATATCGCAACATTTGCTAATTAACCAACATGCATCTATCGCAAGATAATGCATATACATATATTCATCACAACAACAGTATAACGGGTAGAAAACTTGCCTGAGCGACTGGGGGTTACGAATGGCTCGGGACGAGTCTGGTAACCTATAAACAACAAGTAAGTTGGAATTAAACCAAAGTCACTTGTAAATCTATACTTTAACTAACTTAGACTCTAACGCTTGTTTTGCGCTTACTGATTCTCTTAAGTCACTCGAGTACCCTCGGCTCCACCATTTTTAATAATTTAACCTTTACGAGTTTTAAGGCGATTCCTTCGCGAGTGTCTTACCAACTGCCTAACACACTTACCATAAATGTTTCATGCATTAATTAACTCTTTTTGGTCTTTAACCTCTGTTTCAAAGTAAGGCGAGGGGAAAAGTTTCATTCGCGAAACGCCGTTACTTGAAACGGTCGTTTCTCCTAAACCGTGCATCGGAATCGAACGAAGTACATATCAAAACGAAGCTCGTAACATGAGCTATCTAAACATGGCAGTGGTCATAATCTAGCAGGGGGTTCTCGGGTCCTAATGTTATGCACAAAAACAGTCCAAAGAAAATCGGACGTTACGACGGCTATGTTTACGCGATTACCAATGTTTAAACTACTCCAATTAACCACCAACCAACTCATAACCATCAATACAACAAAACTTCACCTAAACCATACCACATCAGTCCATAATCTCCAAGTTTTTCAACTCAAACAACCACAATCAAGACCTATGAACTATAATCAAGCTTCAATTACCAAAACACTTCCAAATCAAACCAAACTACTAATAATCACAATCCATGCTTCTCATTTCATAACACCAACCATTAAACTTACTAACAAATAAAGTAAAGGCTAGGGTTTGAAGTTTATACCTTCCTTGGGAGGTGTTAAGTTGCTAGGAAGCCTTAGGGAGCCTCCTACAAGCTTGATCTTTCCAAAGAAATCAAGAACACAAAGTTAGGCTTTGAAGTTTCTAAAAGTCCGATTTAAAGAACTGTAAAAATGAGGGTCTTACCATGATTATTTGGACGAGACTTGTGAACTCTACACAAGCAGGCGGCCTTCAAACGCTTGGTAGGCCATCTCAATACCTTTCCAATGAGCTATAGAACACAATATTTGAGTGAGAAATGAAGGAGATACAGCAGTTTTAGTGTTCTGGTTCTGTTTTGGCCGAGAGCATGAAGAACAATGCCTTGGTTTCTTTTTGATTTTGATGAAAATGATTTTACTTGGCTTGGTTGCTTTGTTTTTGTGTTTGATTTAGTCAATTACCTTGTTGCCCTTGAATTTGTGTGGTTCTCATTCAACCACACCTCCTTCCTTCCCATGTCATGCTTGTGTCATCCTCATGATGTCATCCTCCCCTCCTTGTCCTCTTTCTATTGGTTGGATGACATCATCCCCACTAATCCCCTTGATTAACTTCCTAATCGTTTGCCTAATGACCGCTGATCTGTTATACGGTTCGCTTAACTTTTCGTTTTCGTTTATCGTTTGAGGGATCATACCCGGGATCTTATTACTTAGGTTCCCTTAACCTTTCTCAATATATTGTATTCCTTTTATGATCCTCTCTTATAATCCTTTAATTTAAATCCTTTTTATCCTGTTACCTTATACTCAATTCTTTCCGTATCTATTGGATTTCCGGGAAAAATCAAAGTGTTCGGATTTGGATTCTGACGATCTTTACATACACTTATATCCCATATAAAGTACTAATAAAATCTCAGAATATCCATATCAGAACCCCTACATAGTGTGGCATGAAAAGTTTTCTCATTCAGCAAAAACACTATTCATAAGGGTTTCAAAAATTTCCCAAAAATTGGGATTATTACAGTCTCCCCTCCTTAAAAGGATTCCGTCCCGGAATCAGATAGAAAATGAATAGGGATACTCTCTTAGCATTGCACTTTCTAACTCTCGAGTAAATTTTCCCACATTGTAGTTCTACCATCAAACTCTTAATAGTTTGATAACCCTTCTCCTAAGCACTCGTTCCCTTTTACTCTATACCCTTCCTGGTTGCTCCATATAGGTTACGTCTGGTTGCATGTCTATGCGCTCATATGCCCCTATTTGTCTAGCATCCGAATTACACTTTCTTAACATTGATACGTGAAACACGCTATGACTTGCTACATGTTCTGGGGTAAGGCTAGCTCATATGCTAACTTCCCAATACTCCTTAATATATCCAAGGGTCCAACAATTGGTGGACTTAGCTTTCCTTTCTTTCCGAATCTCATCAATCCTTTCCAAGGGATACCTATAACATTACTAGGTCCCCTATTTCGTACTCTTTATCCTTTTGTGTCAAATCAACATACTTATCATGTCCATCTTGGGCTACTACCAGCCGTCCTCTGATTAGATCTATCATATCCTTGGTCCTTTAGACCACTGCTGGTCCGAGCATCTTGCGCTCTACAACTTCATCCTAACATAAGGGAGATCGATATTGTCTTCCCTCAAGGATCTCATAAGGCGATATCTCAATACTGGCATATGATCTATTGTCGTAAGAAAACTCAATCCGTGTTAAGTGATCATTCCAATTTCTTTCAAGTCTATTGCACAGACTCTCATTATAGCTTTTAGCATTAGAGCTTTTGCTTCTCAATACCCATTCTTTTCCAGTTCGTAATCGCTACTACCTTCCGTTCCTAATATTATACTGGTTATACTTTTGCTCGTTAGCGTTCTATAACCTTTTAATAACCACGTCAACCTTAGTATCACGAATGTGTTCCCATTCCGCATACTACCATCACTTTATTACTCCTTTTTCAGTTGTTTCTATTTTCCAAAATTTGATCAATCAAATAGAAGTAAAGGAATTTGTTGAGAGATCACTATGATCATGAACACTTGTTATATCGCATAGTTAGTACAGAAGGTGGCCAGCCTTTAGTACTTAACAAGCAATTAAGCAATAGCTGGTATCCTACTCGTCTTCTATCACACAGATAGATAGTCATTCGGCAATACCTCCCCTTCTGGAAGGGTTGTTCTTCTCAGCTTACATGAAATGAAAAGAAGAGAAAAGAACGAACTGAAGAGAATTGTATATTCATAAAAAAATTTTATTGCCATAAAATATCTGGCTTGGAATCTACCTCTGAACTATAAAGGTTTGTCATAGAAGAACAAAACATATATTTATTTATATCAACATCAAGTATTATAGCATCGCATTTCACGTGCCTAAATATTTTCGCTATCCCGTCCATCATTCTATGGACCCATGCTCTTCCTCGAGCTTATACACAATCACCTTTGAAACTCCCTCGACATCGAAAATCGAATTTGGGATCTCATTCTATATATCACCGTTACTAGGATTCTATGCTCGCACCGCAACCTTCCTCGTATAGTAATACGACTCTCTATTGATAAGAAAGAATAATTATTCACTAGGTAGATACTCTACTTAATTAGTCTATCAATGATAACTTATACACTACCACGACCCGATTAGCGGTACTCAATCTCAACACCCATTCCAATACAACTCTCATGGTTGTAATCAGCTCACTACTCGCAGAATCATTGCTGCCTTACTATGGTCCACCACTGACCCACTGTAGTCATTCATTTTCCATGAAGTCTTAATAGCTAACCATACGGAGTCCATACATGTCGTATCAAATCCTTCTAAGGAGGTAACATAATCACCATTCATGATTCATGGAGTACACTCCTGATTCTGACATACATACATGACATGAAGCAGATAAAAGTGCAGAAGAGTTTCAATCAAAGCAACGATAGCAGGTTAATACCATTCTTAATCATACGCCCTAAATAGAAGAATTAACTCAAGGGTTCATCTAGTCCTTTTTGAAACATGGTCCTGGCTTATCTCAAGATAGGACCTTCTAAGATAGATAGCCTGCTCATGGCGATTACACGAATTAAACCTTTACCAACTACTATTAGGGTTGGGTATTGCACAGTCATCAGAAGGAATGTCAATCTTCCAAACCATAATACAACCTTCACAGCTTTAACCATCATCACTGTATTCATCTCGCACGAGCGTCTATAATTATTCTCTTACATTTAAAGCGTCGGCCACCTCTTTGGCCTTTCCTGATAGTAAAATTTCCTTATAGTCAATTTCATTTTAACCACTTTCACAAATTTTCTACCCTATTTCCGATCACTGCTTGAGTGAAGATGTTTTCCATAAGTTATTGCCTCAGTCTTTAGAGGCTAATCACTGTCAAGACTGATTCTCAATCATACTTAGAACATCTTTTGTCTTAGGTCCTAATTGCCCTGAACAATTTCGACCTTTACTGGTTCGATCCATACTTTCTCGTGGTTCAACACGTGCCCCACTTGGCATCATTATAATTACGTCATATTTCCTTTATCCACATTTCTATTCTTGAGAATTTTGAATATTACCTTTCTCCTTCTAAAACCTCTAAGGTTATCCTTCAATCGTTCCTCCTGTATTCCCTAGATACAGGGCATATCAAAATACCATTCACTATTACTAGAACCATTGTCTATATACTTCTGAAAAATTTCTCCACTGATCCTTAAAGGTTATTATTACCTTAATCCTTTCCAATTCATACTGTCAAAACTCATACTATCCCTATTAAGGGTGAAATGCCAACCTTTATGCATTCCCCTAGGATTCATTTTAAGTTACCAATGTTCTATCCTTAATTCCACCTTTAAAAGGTACCTGCATCCTTCCACGAATAAATCAAGTCATATTTCCTTAATAGATTATCATATTCATCATTCCCACCTCGATAGTCTATACCTAACTTCATAATAGCATCCTTATTCAAATTGAGGTCAATTCATATGGCCTCCAAAAGATAACAACGGTTATCCGCTTGTCTTGCCTAATTTGGTAACGATAACAAGGATGTTCTGGAAGATATTGGTCGTGTTCAACGTGAACTTCTTCTTAATAATTCCTTATTTACTTTTGTTGTTTATCTCAACAGTCACCTCAATGTTGGGATATCTTTCATACCTGGCGTCTCCCTTTCTGGGTATCAAGCCACCGGTCTTACATTTCACCTTCTTGAAGGTCACTTCCTTCATCCAATTTTTCCTAATTTCTTACTTCCTTATCCCCTTAGTCTATCCGCGTCTCATTATTTATCCTTCGAATTATCTCAAGGTTTCCTCGAATCCTCCCAACTTACATGGGATAAACAATATGTATCTCTTATGCCCTCAACCATCAATTTTAACTTATGGTGAATCACCCTCATCCTGACGAATGCATACTTTTCTATTTCTATTGCTACGAGTCGTTAGGGTTTCCTCATACCCAACTCCCTTATCATACCTCAAACTCTATTGCCGTTATATTCCTTTCCACTTCAATTTCTTTTTATTTTCCTTTCTCTTATCATTATTTCATGAACCAACACAACATAAGCATTGATTTCAAACATCCCGTCATTCTGGATTCGTGTCCTCAGAATGAATCTTGATAACTTTTACAACTTAGATTCATAATTCATCATACTCGTCTGCCTTTGTTCTGTCTCTAAAGCTTTTACACTATCTCCATAACCTTGGGAAGTAATTTCCTAAAACAATTGACTGAACTTAAATCAGTTTATTATAACCTCTGGCTCCGTGCCTTTCTTGGTCTTTCACCAGCGGGTGGCCTCTCTCTTAGGAGGGTAAGTGACAAAAACAGTCCTTTGTGGTTCGTCAATCATTTAGAATCTCAAATGATTCCTCTATTTCCTTTAGCCAGGCTCTTGCCTCGGCTGGGTCAGCTTGTTCCATGGAACTCTAAGAGCTTAGCGACTTAAAGGTCCTGAAAGAATTTCTCACCGCACTGTCTCCTCAGGGTGGTGGTTGGGGATAATAGTCTAAGTTCTCTTTAGACAGGTCCATGAATTGCCGTATAGGGGTACCATCTCGGGTCTCCTTTCCTTACTCGACTTTTTGTTTCCTTAGTATGAAATGTTTCATCCTACTCCCCATAATTGGGGTCATCTTTTAATTTAAAATCCTCATTTTCCACTCCATTATGTCATGGGTTCCTTCTATCTTGATGGCGACCTCCCTGACTATCACGTTCAGGGTTTGCTCTAAATCTTATTCCTCAAACTAGCTTTCATCTAAGATCTCATCTTTAAGCTCTTGAACATTTGGAACCCAAATTCTGTAGGAATACCTCATTATTCCCTTCTCATCTTTCTCGGTATTAACCTCTTATCTATTTGTTGGCTCTCTGCCTTCATTCATAACTTTTTCTGGCACAATATGATCTTTTCCAATAATTCGGGCTGTATTGCTATCTCAAACAGCTTTTCGGTACCGGCTCCGGTTACCTTCACTACTATTTCCATTTTCTCAAAATCTCTTATAAACTCTCCAAAAGACATTATCATCTTGAGTCTCTCCTTTTTACTTAGGGCATCAGCCACCATATTGGCTTTCCCCGAATGATAAAGAATCTCCCAATCATAATTCTTGATTAGCTCTAACCGCCTCCTCTAGCGTATGTTGAGCTCTTTCTACGTAAGAATGTACTAGAGCACTTATGGCTTAGGTAATTCTCGCACTTCTCTCCATACAAGTAGTGCCTCCAATCTTTAGGGTAAAACTATTGCCACGAGCCTAAGCTCATGGGCGGGGATATGGAATTTCATATTACCTTAATTGTCTTGACGCAGACGCGATTATCTTGCTGTGCTAAGAAGCACCCTAATTCCTTATGCGAAGCGTCACTTACAAATCACAAAATCTCCTTTTTCCATCCGGCAACGCCAGCATAGGGGCCATCACCAACCTCTGCTTCAGTTCTTGAAAGCTGTTCTCGCATTTCTCTGTCCATTCGAACTTCTCAGTCTTACGAGTAAGCCGCGTTAAAGGGGCTACTATCTTTACAACTTGAACGAACCTCCGGTAGTGACCGGCCAATCCTACCTCTGGTAGTTGCCCTAACCATGGTCATCAATTCCTCAGTGGTCCTTTATTCATTCTTGTCAGGATCCTCCATGGGATCCTCCTCAGCAACTATCCCTTCTAGGACAACATCCTCAACCGCTACATCCTCAATATCAACATCATCCGGTCCCGCGTTAGGACGCTCTATCGGATCCATAATCTGATCCCCAATAAATAATAAAACATCATCGCGTTGATGTTCCTCAACTTCAGGGTTCGGAGTCCCGCTACCATATACGATAACGAACTACGCTTCTATCGCTACATTTATAAGGGTTCCCATAAGGGTTTTAACTGTCAGTACTACGTTAGGTAGTCCGACTATGAACTTGGCAAGAGTTCTTATTATCTTAGTGAATTTATTATCTTAACGTCCCATCATCTCTGAGGTTTATAACGCTTAGCTCTGATACCATTTCTGTAACACCCCCAGATCCGGGGTCGGGGATCCGGGTCGTCACGGTCTTTCTTTCCACAATATCACTTCACTTAATTAATAATAAATAACCTTATGCTGTGACCCCACACTAACACACACCACAACCCGTTATAGTCTCAGAGATGAAATTTAAATAAGTACAAGTCTTTGAATCCACAATTTAAAAGTTATTACAACCCGAAATGATTACTTGATAAATTTACAGTTAATTGTCATTATATGCCACAAGTTATAATTATACATAATTGATTCTCAAAAGTAGATGGTCTGATCTACAATAGATCTACCTCTGCAGCTATAGCAGCTACAACATCAACGGGAAGACGCGGGACGCTTCCCACGCGCTTGCGCTGGGTCTGCTGGAGTCTGGCCATCTTTCCTAACTGTTGTTGTGTGATGAAGAAATAAAGCAAGGGTGAGCAGCAAGCCCACCAAAATAATATGTATAATGATTTACAATATATGAGCCTACTCATAATACTCATGAAAGTCTTGGTCAAAAGAAATGAACCAAGTTTGATATCTTAATGCGATGAAGTCGCAAAATATTCAGTATATATACATATATACTTTTCAAAATATTGGAAGTCCTCTTCCATGCATAATATACACAAAGTCCCAGTGTATAACTGTATAAAAAATATCGTTGCAAGGTGATCTCATATATCTAGCCTTGTCTCAACGTTTTTCTGAAAATCTTTGTCATTCATAAGACAATTATTAATTATATATAAGTTTAAAAGATGAGGTTACCAAATAGCCCAATATACTTATATCTTTCCCAATACTACTTGAACTACCACCGTTCAAGTTATAATCAGTTTCAAAAGTTCATCACATAGATGAGACTACAAGACAAGATTTGAATAGATTCAATCTTTGAAATATTATTGAATGAAATAAAGTTACGAGATACTTTATTTAGTCTCGATATATATATATATCCACATATATATATCTCTCAAACATTTCCTGGAACCTCTGTTATGTAAAGTATGAACAGAGTTTGAAACATCCAATGAATTTTGGAAAGGAAAAGAATTTTGGCATAAACCAGATATCTTGCTGATCAGGCAAAGATACCAATAAGTAACCTTTTCTACTGTAGATGGATGAATTCCTCACCGGTCATCACCCTGGCCGCATTAGGACCTCGCGCTAGACCGTTACCCGGCCACTCACGCGTTGATGGACTGCCACCCAGCCACTTACACATTCATAGACCGTACCCCGGCCTGTCGCTTATGCCGACTCAATCAGATGGACTTACTTCCCGAACATTGGGCAAGTAATCAAATTGTTTTCTCAAAACAGCAACCATGTTGCGAATATAAAATACACCACAGAGCCGGATCCCCAAGATTTTGAGCGAATATTCAAGTCTCCTTCGAAAGGAAGATCTTAAATCGGAAAACGAGTTTTGGGATCCGCTCTAACTTTTAAAATCATTTTGAAGACTCGAAAACATTTTTAAGAATGTTTGGAGTAAAGCTGATTTAATGAAATAAATCAGTCCCGATATATTAGAAAATATCTGAATATTATTATTTAAATAATATTCCCATAAAGAATAATCTTTATAAAAATAATTGAAGTAGAAGTTTTAAAACTTATACTTGAAACGAGTATTAAATAACCAAAGATACACTTATATGAAAGTATTATCTTTATTTGAATAATCGAAAATAAGTTTGATTATTAACACCTTATTCTTTAATAAAATAAAGAATATATTTCAGTAATAAGCAGAGTCATAATACCTCGAATGAATATTATAAATAATATTCATTAAATAAAATAAAGGAGTCATACATCCTCAAATGAATATTCAAATAACATTCAATTAATAAAATAAAGGAGTCATAAGTCCTCGAATGAATATTCAAGATAATATTCATTAATAAAATAAAGTTATCGAATAAACCTTATTCGATTAATAGTTTTGAAAACTATAACCATATATATATATATATATATATATATATAAATATATATATATATATATATAAAATCTACTCGGGATCCTCGACTCCCGGTTTTAGAAAATGTTTTCACCTTTAAGTCCCTATACTAAGGGTATATGCAAATTACTGCTATTCTCTAGCATAGGTATTATCAACTGAACCAACAGATATATATGGCAAGAATACGAAACAGGCATGCATATATATACCATATCAGCATGCTTCAATATATCGCAACATTTGCTAATTAACCAACATGCATCTATCGCAAGATAATGCATATACATATATTCATCACAACAACAGTATAACGGGTAGAAAACTTGCCTGAGCGACTGGGGGTTACGAATGGCTCGGGACGAGTCTGGTAACCTATAAACAACAAGTAAGTTGGAATTAAACCAAAGTCACTTGTAAATCTATACTTTAACTAACTTAGACTCTAACGCTTGTTTTGCGCTTACTGATTCTCTTAAGTCACTCGAGTACCCTCGGCTCCACCATTTTTAATAATTTAACCTTTACGAGTTTTAAGGCGATTCCTTCGCGAGTGTCTTACCAACTGCCTAACACACTTACCATAAATGTTTCATGCATTAATTAACTCTTTTTGGTCTTTAACCTATGTTTCAAAGTAAGGCGAGGGGAAAAGTTTCGTTCGCGAAACGCAGTTACTTGAAACGGTCGTTTCTCCTAAACCGTGCATCGGAATCGAACGAAGTACATATCAAAACGAAGCTCGTAACATGAGCTATCTAAACATGGCAGTGGTCATAATCTAGCAGGGGGTTCTCGGGTCCTAATGTTATGCACAAAAACAGTCCAAAGAAAATCGGACGTTACGACGGCTATGTTTACGCGATTACCAATGTTTAAACTACTCCAATTAACCACCAACCAACTCATAACCATCAATACAACAAAACTTCACCTAAACCATACCACATCAGTCCATAATCTCCAAGTTTTTCAACTCAAACAACCACAATCAAGACCTATGAACTATAATCAAGCTTCAATTACCAAAACACTTCCAAATCAAACCAAACTACTAATAATCACAATCCATGCTTCTCATTTCACAACACCAACCATTAAACTTACTAAAAAATAAAGTAAAGGCTAGGGTTTGAAGTTTATACCTTCCTTGGGAGGTGTTAAGTTGCTAGGAAGCCTTAGGGAGCCTCCTACAAGCTTGATCTTTCCAAAGAAATCAAGAACACAAAGTTAGGCTTTGAAGTTTCTAAAAGTCCGATTTAAAGAACTGTAAAAATTAGGGTCTTACCATGATTATTTGGACGAGACTTGTGAACAAGAGTTGTAGGCCATCTCAATACCTTTCCAATGAGCTATAGAACACAATATTTGAGTGAGAAATGAAGGAGATACAGCAGTTTTAGTGTTCTGGTTCTGTTTTGGCCGAGAGCATGAAGAACAATGCCTTGGTTTCTTTTTGATTTTGATGAAAATGATTTTACTTGGCTTGGTTGCTTTGTTTTTGTGTTTGATTTAGTCAATTACCTTGTTGCCCTTGAATTTGTGTGGTTCTCATTCAACCACACCTCCTTCCTTCCCATGTCATGCTTGTGTCATCCTCATGATGTCATCCTCCCCTCCTTGT
Source organism: Apium graveolens (assembly GCF_009905375.1). NCBI lineage: Eukaryota > Viridiplantae > Streptophyta > Magnoliopsida > Apiales > Apiaceae > Apium > Apium graveolens. Next base: position 68,419 of record NW_027421695.1, read on the forward strand.
CCTCTTCTATTGGTTGGATGACATCATCCCCACTAATCCCCTTGATTAACTTCCTAATCGTTTGCCTAATGACCGCTGATCTGTTATACGGTTCGCTTAACTTTTCGTTTTCGTTTATCGTTTGAGGGATCATACCCGGGATCTTATTACTTAGGTTCCCTTAACCTTTCTCAATATATTGTATTCCTTTTATGATCCTCTCTTATAATCCTTTAATTTAAATCCTTTTTATCCTGTTACCTTATACTCAATTCTTTCCGTATCTATTGGATTTCCGGGAAAAATCAAAGTGTTCGGATTTGGATTCTGACGATCTTTACATACACTTATATCCCATATAAAGTACTAATAAAATCTCAGAATATCCATATCAGAACCCCTACATGGTGTGGCATGAAAAGTTTTCTCATTCAGCAAAAATACTATTCATAAGGGTTTCAAAAATTTCCCAAAAATTGGGATTATTACAGCCTAGACATGTAACCAAACGTAACTTATATGGAGCAACCAGGAAGGGTTATGGATTGAAAAGGAACAAGTGCTTAGGAGAAGGGTTATCAAACTAGTCGGAGTTGGTGGTAGAACCGCAATGTGGGAAAATTTACTTGAGAGTTAGAAAGTACAATGCTAAGAAAGTATCCCTATTCATTTTCTCTATGATTCCGGGACGGAATCCTTTTAAGGAGGGGAGACTGTAATAACCCCAAATTTTGGAATTTTTGAAACCCTTATGAATAGTGCTTTTTGCTGATTATGCTGAATAAGAAAACTTTTCATGCCACAATATGTAGGGGTTCTTTTATTGAACTTCTGGGATATTATTAGTACTCTATGTGGTATATAAGTGTATGTAAAGATCGTCAGAATCCAAATCCGAACACTTTGATTTTTCCCGAAAATCTACCAGATACAGAAAGAATTGAGTATAAGGTAACAGAATAAAAAGGATTTAAATTCAAGGATTATAAGAGAGGATCATAAAAGGAATATAATGTATTGAGAAAGGTTAAGGAAACCTAAGTAATAAGATCCCGGGTATGATCCCTCAAACGATAAACGAAAACGAAAGTTAAGCAAACCGCATAACAGATCAGCGGTCATTAGCCAAGTAATTAGGAGTTAATCAAGGGGTTAGTGGATGATGATGTCATCACACCAACAAGAGGAAGACAAGTATAACAAGATGACATAGGAAAGGTGAAATAAGCATGACATAAGGGAAGGAGGTGTGGTTGATTAATAACCACAATTTTTCATGGGTAAAAAGGTAATTAATCAAAAAAAAGCTAGCAACCAAGCAAACAAATCAAAAAACACAAAACACTTCCATTTTCAAGAAGAGCTCTCGGCTTTTCTTCTTTTTCAAAGAGGAAAATTCCAAAATTCAAGATCCAAGCCTTGTTAATTAGTGAGGTAATTATCTAAGGTTCCTTGTACATAGATATGGATATCCTATAAGTTTAAGCTTCTAATTCCTTCACAATGTCTTCTAATAAATCAAGGAAGAAGATGGTGAATAGTAACCTTCAAGAAATAACTTTGGTTTTCTTGATTTTTATGAAAGTTCAAGGTAGCTTAAGCATAGATCAAGGCTTCCGTGGGCATTCCAAGGATCTTTCATTGATTAAAAGCTTCAAGGAAGGTATAACTCTAAATTATCTTAGCATTAAGTTGTTTGGTATAAATAATTATGATGATGGAATGATAGATTAAGTGTAGTAGTTGTTTTGTCATGTTGAGATCTTAGTTGTTAAGTGTTTTTGTTTATTTTGGGAGTTAAGAGTAGCACTAGTTGTTCTTGATGATTCATGGTATGATTTGGGCTTGGTTTAAATAGTTTAAAGTGGTTGATGAGTGATATTGTCATATGGTTGTATTGGGATTGATTGGTGATGGTTTGGTGTTGAATTGGTTTGGTAAAATTTTGGGAAATCGCGTAAACATAGCCGTCGTAATGTCCGATTTACTTTAGACTGTTTTTATTCTTAACATTAGGACCCGTGAACTCACTGCTAGGTTTTGACCATTGCCATTTTTAGATAGTTCATGTTACGAGCTTCGTTTTGATATGTGGCTCGTTTGAATCCGATGTACGGTTTAGGAGAAATGACCGTTTTAAGTAACGGCGTTTCGCGAACGAACCATTACCCCTCGCCTTACTTTGAAACCTTGGTTAAGGACCTTAAATGACTAATTGGGGTATGAAACATTTATGTAAAGTGGATTAGGCAGTTGGTAAGGTACTCGCGAAAGAATTGCTTTAAAATTCTTAATGGTAAATTTATTAAAAATGGTGGAGCCGAGGGTACTCGAGCGACTTAAGTGAATCGTTAAGCGCGAAAGCGAACGTTAGGACTCTAAATGGTTAAAGTCTAGTTTCTTAAGCGATCGGGGTTTAATTCTGACTTATGTTGTTGTTCATAGGTTATCGGACCTACTATAAGCTTAAGTCTATCCGGGAGCACTCAGGCAAGTTTTCTACCCGTTATACTGTTGTTGTGATGTATACATTTGTATATGCATTATCTTGCGATAGATGCATGATGGTTGATTAGCAAATTCTTGCGATATATTGTAGCATGTGATATGGTATATATGCATGCCTGTTTCGTATTCTTGAGACATATATCTGTTGATTCAGTTGATAATACATATGCTAGAGATAAGCGGTAATTTGCATATACCCTTAGTATAGGGGACCCAAAGGTGAACATTTTTCTAAAACCGGGAGTCGAGGCTCCCGAGTATAATATATATATATATATATTTATATATATATGAATAGTTTTTAAAACTATGAATCGAATAAGGTTTATTCGATAACTTTATTTTATTAATGAATATTATTTTGAATATTCATTCGAGGGCTTATGACCCCGTTTATTTTATTATTGAATATTATTTTGAATATTCATTCGAGGGCTTATGACCCCGTTTATTTTATTAATGAATATTATTTTGAATATTCATTCGAGGGCTTATGACTCTGTTTATTTTATTAATGAATATTTTTTTGAATATTCATTCGAGGGCTTATGACCCCGTTTATTTTATTAATGAATATTATTTTGAATATTCATTCGAGGACTTATGACTCCGATTAATTACTAATTATTATTCTTTATTTTATTAAGGAATAATGTGTCGATGATCAAACTCATTTTTGATTATTCAAATAAAGATATTACTTTCGTATAAGTATATCTTTGGTTATTTAATATTCATTTCAAGTATAAGTTTTACAACTTCTACTTCAATTATTTTTGTAAAGATTATTCTTTATGAGAATATTATTTAAATAATAATATTCAGATATTTTCTAATATATTGGGACTGATTTATTTTATTAAATCAGCATTACTCCAAACATTCTTAAAAATGTTTGCGAGTCTTCAAAATGATTTTAAAAGTTAGAGCGGATCCCAAAACTCATTTTTAATATATTTAAGATCTTCCTTTCAAAGGGGATTTAAATATTCGCTCAAAACCTGAGGGATCCGGCTCTGTGGTGTGTTTTATATTCGCAACAAGGTTGCTATTTTGATAAAAGAGTTTTTGATTACTTACCCAATACTCGGGAAGTAAAATTCTTGGAACAAGTTAATCCATTAACAGGCATCGTCTGGGAAATATCGGTGAGTTTTCCTTTCCAACTAGATACGACTTCTTGGTGGAGCCGTATCAACAAGTTTCTACTTGGGGAAAGTGGGGACGAGCTTTACGTTTCAGAGTCATGGATTTCATCTGAACTAGGAGTGGCGTAAGTGGTCGAGTGGCGCCGGCCCAGCCTTATTTATTGGCCCAAATGGCCTGGAAGTTCCGCAAGATGGTACATTCCATAGGAGTCCAGTGTTCGGTTGACAAGTAAATCCGACAGGTTCTCCTCTATATGTAGAAAATGGTGGGGTTGTACTACTGTGATTGATCATCGTAAGTGGTCTTCCTGGCACGACAAACTCCCGTAATGAGTTCATCATCCAGTTGGATATTTCTGCAACACTACCCAGAGCACTTCGATAGAAAGGCTACGGCTGGGCGATTGTTGAGTGTTGGCAGGGTCGAGTTTTCAAAATGGTGTTTCCATTGAATGAAGTATCTCGTAACTTTATTTCTTTTGAATGATATTTCAAAGATTGATTCTATACAAGTTATGCCTTGTAGCTTCATATATGTGATGAACTAATTATAACTTGAACGGTGGTAGTTCAAGTAGTATTCGGAAAAGATATAAGTATATTGGAGTATCTTGTAACTTCATCTTTTAAACTTATATCTAGTAAATGATTATCTTGTGCATGTCAAAGATTTTCAGAAAAATGTTGAGACAAGGTTAGATATACGAGATCACCTTGCAACGATATTTTTATCCAGTTGTAAACTGGAACTCTGTTTATATTATACATGTCAGAGGATTTCAAAGATTGTGAAAAGTATTTATGTATATATATACTGAATATTTTACGACTTGGTCGCGTTAAGATAACAAACTTGGTTCATTTCTTTTTGACCAAGACTTTCATGAGTACTATGAGAATACTCATATATTGTTAATCATTATACATATTATTTTGGTGGGCTTGTTGCTCACCCTTGCTTTCTTCTTTCATCACACAACAACAGATAGAAAAGATGAACAGGACCAAGCTTCCAATTCGCAAGCGGTTAGGAAACGTTCCGCAGTTTTCTGGAAGCGTTGATGTCACTGTAGCTGTGGTAGAAATTACCAATAGGCTAGACTTTCAACTTCTAATGTACCAGACTTATGTATCTATATGAATTGTAATAATGGAAAAGAAATGTAAATTTATTCAGAAACCCTTTTAAGGTGTAATGGCATATAATATTGGAATAAAATGACTCGTGTTATTTTTGGATATTCATCTCTGAGACTATAACTTGTGGTGTGTGTGTTTATTATGGGGTCACAGTCTAGAGTAGTTGATTGTTTATTAAGATTGGGTGTTATTAAGGGAAATGGAACTCGTGACAACCCGGATCCCCGACCCCGGATTTGTGGGTGTTACACACACTGTCATATTTCCTACTGAAGCATGGTTTTACTAGAGGTACCATAGACAAGACTCTCTTCTTAAGAAATATGGTGATGATATGATCCTAGTTCAGATTTATGTGGATGATATCATCTTTGGCTCTACTAATGAAAAGCTTTACAAAAGATTCTCCAAGCTTATGCAAAGTGAATATATGAAATGAGTATGATGGGGGAACTAAGTTACTTTCTTGGACTTCAAGTTAGTCAAAGAAGTGATGGTATCTTCATCAGCCAAACTAAGTATGTCAAGGATCTATTGAAGAAGTTTGGTATGGTTGATTGTTCACCTGCATCTACACCTATGTCTGCTACAACAAAGTTGGATGAAGATAAAAAGGGCAAAAGTGTAGATATCTCAAGTTATAGAGGGATGATTGGATCATTGCTTTACTTAACAGCAAGTAGACCAGACATTATGTTTGCAACATATTTATGTGTAAGATTTCAAGCCAATCCAAATGAATCACATTTGATGGCTGTAAAGAGGATTTTCATATACTTGAAGGGAACTCCAAATTTGGGATTATAGTATCCTAAGTGAACTGGTTTTGAAGCTGTTGCTTACACAGATGCAGATTTTGCTGGATGCAGGGTTGACAGAAAGAGTACCAGTGGAAGCTGTCAATTTCTTGGACAAAGACTTGTATCCTAGTATAGCAAGAAATAGCTATCTGTATCAATTTCTATAGCGAATACATAGCTACAGGATGTTGTTGTGCTCAAGTGCTTTGGATTTGAAATCAGCTAATGGATTATGTCCTAGTGTTACACAAAATTCCTATTATGTGTGACAATACTAGTGCTATATATATAGTAGCTAATCCAGTTAATCATTCTGGGACAAAGCACATTTATGTAAGGTATCATTTTATTAGAGAAGATGCTACTAATGGTACCATTGAGCTAATTTTTTATACCAACAGAAAAACAAGTGGCTGACATTTTTACTAAACCTTTGGATGAAGCAACTTTTACTAGACTTGTAGGTGAAATTGGAATGCTTAATTCTTTATCCTAAGGCAAGAATTTAGCTAATATTTTGCAGCAGATTAATCTCCAGTAAATAAAAATTAATTTGATTTAATTGGAAATTAACTGAAATATGAATTATAAATATTTCAAAAATCTCTGCATATTTGTTTTTTCAAATTCAAATTTAACTTGAAATTTTTCAAATTCTAAGTAAACTACTCAGTTGTTAATTTACATCCTTAATATGTAAAATTAACAGAAGACAGAATTTCAGAAACCAAAAGTATATAGAGAACTGAGTTCTCGATAAGTCAAAATTGACTTCTCGACAAGTCATTTTAGTACTTCTCGAGTGAGTCCTCGATAAGTCAATTTACTGACTTCTCGAGTGACTCCTCGATAGGCTTAACAATGACCTATCGATAAGTCCTTGAAGAGTTCTCTAGTACTGATAGTTCACAGAGTTCTCTATAAGTACAATTGTTGACTTATCAATAACTCAGAACTGAGATAATTTAAATCAATAAATTATTTTGGTAAAATACCCTTGGAAAATTTATTCTAATTTTTATTTTTGAATTTATTCAAATAAAAGTTAGAATTAATTCAGTCCACTTTTTGGATAAACTGGGTATTTATTTGACATCTCGATAAGTCAATTTTGAGTTCTCTAAAAGAGTAATTTAAAATGACTTCTCGAAATATACTTCATTTCTTAAAATGACTTCTCGATAGACAAACTCCACACGTCTATTTTTGAGTTCTCGACAAGTCATTTACTTTTTCTATAAATACCCAGACTTCTCGATACATATTTTAACTTGGAATTTTTTAAAAACTCTAAATAAACTGTATATTTATTAATTCATATCCTAAATATATTAAGTTAATAAATAACAGATAAAAAGAAGCAAAAAGTATGAAAAGCTGGAATAATTTAATTCATTAATTATGTTCAGCGAAATACTTTTACATACTTTGTCTATAATTACTCAAACTTATTGACACATTTACTTGCTTATGTGCATTTTTTTTGATCAAATGTGGAATGTGTGAGTCTAATGTACATAGACTAGTATATTATATGTGATGTTTTTAGAATACTGATAATAGTTGACTTTATTTGACTGAGTGCTTATTATGGTTTTTGAATTTATTTAAAATAAATATTTCTCAGTACGGAGTATTTAATTTAATTAGTGTTCTTGAGTACTTGCATGGAGAATAGTTAAACCTTTTATGTAAGTTTTTTGAGTACTTGCATGGGGAATAGTTAAGTTAGAAAGTTAAGTTACTTTTTAACTGCCTAGATTCATGTAGTGTGTGTGGTTAAAACACTTATTCACCGGGCAACTCAAGTGTCTCTTTGGCTTCTTTTCTCCCTCTATAAAATTCAAATCCTTCTCTCTTCATTATTCATCACTATTTCTTTTTCTCAACAAACATCCTAACTCCAAACCTTCATCTTGTTCAAATCTATCCATGATCGCTCCTGTATTCTACACGCTCAACAATGGTGTTTATCTTCCAACCCTTCATTTGGCTGATAATAAGGTCAATTATGACCCTTTTGGGCTTCGAGTCCGCATCAAAGGGATCATTTGCAACCCTTTTGATGTTCCCCTTGAAGTTTTTGAAGAACTCTCTTGAGATGATCAGATAAACTTTCTATTTTTCGAGGGAGAAGTCTCTCTGGAGCAAGAGAGACTTGCTTTTGTGGTTGAGCAGGAACGCCTTGCTGCTCTGGAGCTGCAAGAGAGAATCATTTCTCTTGCGCACTCCATGTCCAGAGCGTACCAACGCAGGGCAAGGAGGATTGAAACTGAGAAGAGGTAGAGACTAGAGTAGTTAGGATTAGGGTTTAAATTGTTAGAATCTAAATCTTCCTATACTCTGTTTCAATATTAATGAAATTATTTCACCTTCTCTATTTTAAAGTTGTTTGTGTCTTGTCTGCTATGTGTTTACAATTCATCTGAGTATCATATTTTCTATAATACTGTATGCAATTAAAAACATCATAAAGTTGCATATGTTCAATGAAGTACATGGCAAACACAATTTCTTCAAGACAACAACGGGGAACTCAGATAAATCACTCGAAGCAGAGATAACACATTTGATTTCATCTGATGTATCACACATATCAATGGATAAGTAAAGTAGAATATTACACAAAATCACTTTTGATTTATGTTTTAAATCTCTTAACTTTTGTATGTCAACATCTTTGAAAATCAATTTTTTGCAAAATTCTCTGAATTTGCCTAAAATAATTGTAAGAAACTTGTTAAATACAAGATTTCTGAGATCTATGGATCACTCAACAGGCATTTGTGCTAAATTGCAGTTAATACCTCTTTCACAACCAAACTACAGTTCACCCAGGCACAACAACACAAACACAAACTCAAACACAATCCCACTCAGGTAACTCTTGATAAGTGGCATTTTATACCACTTAGAACGTCTTAAAATGGCTTAAATTGGTGTCTTGAAATCAAGTATTTTCTGTATTTGATGCGTTTTTCTAGTGTTTATGCATTTCAGGGTATTAGTTGCATTTTGGGGGAGGAATCATCAAGAATAAGCCTTGGCATGTGTTCACCTTTGCGAGAGGAAAAGAACGGGCAGATTACGGCGAAGAAACGGAGCAAACATGGAATTTTTCCAGAAGGGTCCTGCGCGCCCGCGCAGCAATGCTGAGCGGCTGTGCAGCAGCCTTGCGCGCCCGCGCAGAAATGCTGAGCGGCCGCGCAGGGTCGGGGAAAAAGATATATTATTTTAGACTTCTACTTCTGTTTGGCTTCCAACTTCTATGTAATCTGAGTTTTATGGGACTATTATATAGGTAGATTTGAGACGTTTTTCACAGAGTATTAAGAGGAGATTATGTTTTAGATTGTGTTTTGCAAGAAGCGAAGGAGATAAGGAAGAAGACCGATTTAGCACACAGCAACGAAGAGGAAGCATATATTCTTGTGATTCTTGTTTCGTTGTAACGTGGATGCTAGTTTTCTTGCTTTGACTTATTTACTCTTGTGACGTACTCTGTTTTAATATAATCAGTTTAGTTATTATTTTCTTGTGTTTGTTTATCATGATTTCATATGAACCCATGATGGCGATAAGTTCTATTATGGGCTAATCGTGATCATGGGGTTGCAACGGATTTATTATGGAATTCTTTAGTTAATTGTTTAATACTTTAGTATGTGATGATTGCATGATATCTAGTATTGGTTGTGCGTATTCGTCTTATGTGCGTCGCGAACATATAAGATAGGGTGTTAATCTCTTGTGAAGCGACGGTGGATCTTGAGATTTAGAACTTGCCATGCTAGCATAGGTTCATGTACGTTGTGCATGATTAGTGGGTAACTCTAACAGTTTTATTTGCCCTATGTAATCAAAAGGGATAACTTGTGCTTAAATCGTTGTGTTGTCAATTTCTGTAGACATATAGGAACTCAACATAATTGATGACTATTCAACTTCTATCTTAATTATGGATGTTTGGTAGAATGGTATTAGTACAATGAAAGTTGGCTTTTACAGTTTCGTGTTATTCGATTAATGTCATCACTGTCACATGCTAAAGGTAATAACTATGGCTATAGAAGGAAGTAATAATGAAGTTGTGATCTCATGAGTGTTTTATTATTGATAAATTAAAGTGTTAGTTAAGTGGTTAATTAAGTAGTTAATTATAGTTAATATTTAATCAATAATTTTAAGTGTTATTATCTTAACATTGAGAAGTAGTCATACATTGGTGAGTGAGTTAAATTAGACAATAAATTAGTTTGAGTCTCTGAGGGAACGAACTAGAAAGTATTCTATATTACTTGCGAACGCGTATACTTGCGTGAATATTAGTGCGTTATTTCGCCCTAACAAGTTTTTGGCGCCGCTGCCGGGGACTCGGCGTATTTGTTTAGTTTATGTACTTACCATCATTGGTCATTAGGACTCAGTGATTAGGACGTAGTAGTTAATTACTCTTTTCGGTTGTGTTTCAGGTACTTTAGCAAGCGTTTATGCAAACTCGTTCTCGTGCTCGCAAGAGGACCTTAGATACAGCTGAGGAGAAAGACGAAGTTCTTGATACACCGGAGAAGTTAGATTTTGAGGATTCGGATTCAGGAACTGAGCAGAAAGAACCAATAAACATGGAAGATCGTATTGTTCAAGCTGATCCAGCTCTTATGGATTTTTCTCGGCCTAAAATTGATGACATTCAGTCAAGCATCCTTCATCCGGCTATTCAAGCTAACACCTTTGAAATCAAGCCGGGCACTATTCAGATGGTGCAGAATTCTGTTTCTTTTGGAGGAGCGGTAACTGAAGACCCCAACATGCACATAAGGAATTTGTCGAGATCTGCAGCACTTTTAAGTATAATGGCGTGACTGATGAGGCTATCAAGTTGAGGCTCTTCCCATTCTCACTGAGGGATAAGGCTAAAGACTGGTTACATTCTGAACCAGCTGGGTCCATCACTACGTGGCAAGATCTTGCGCAAAAGTTTCTGGTGAAGTTTTATCCAATGGCAAAGACTGCTGCTATGAGGAGTGCTCTTACTCAGTTTACGCAGCAACCTACAGAATCTATGTGCGAGGCTTGGGAACGCTAAAGGAAATGTTGAGAAAATGTCCACATCATGGAATGCCGGATTGGATGGTAATCACTGGTTTTTATAATGGTTTGGGGGCCCAATCTCGGCCCATGCTCGATGCAGCAGCTGGAGGCGCCTTATGGGCTAAAAGCTATACTGAGGCGTATAATCTTATCGAGACGATGGCTGCAAATGAGCATCAAAACCCAACTCAGAGGATGACGTCAGGAAAGGTCGCAGGTATTCTGGAAGTTGATGCAGCCACCGCTATTGCAGCCCAGCTCCAAGCGCTATCAATGAAGGTTGATTCTCTGGCTACGTATGGAGTTAATCAAATAGCTATAGTTTGTGAGCTTTGTGCAGGTTCTCATGCTACGGATCAGTGTTCTCTTGTCAACGAATATGTTCAATATGTGAATAATTA